>NW_010340504.1:38415-41404 GCF_000700745.2 Antrostomus carolinensis
AAGAGTGAAAACAGCTCTGCTGGAGACTAACATAAAAAAAAAACCAAAACAACCAAACCCAAAGTTTTTCTGGCAAGTTCATGTTTCCCAGCTCCTTTTGTTGGCGCAATGATTTTTGACAGTGTAGATCTCTTACCTCCATCTAAAGCCTGAGAAAAGAAGCCAGGTTTGTTGGGTGGTAAATTACCCTGCCTCTGCCCAATTTGTATGCAGTAAAGAAAGTGCTGCTTAACAATAAATGAGTGAGCACTGATGTAACGTTAAGACGTGATTTGCATCACTGCAACGACGGAAATCAGATGCTGAGTTTAACATATCTTCTGTAACGTGCCATCTGTTTAGATGTCCCATTGCAACACATCTGGCTAGGCTGTTGGTAGTGGCTGTCCCATCGAGGCTGAGAGCCCTTCCAGAGGTAGATTTTTTTGGGATCCTCTCTCAGAAGAAAGGGAGCTGTTTTGTTTTCTGCTTAGCTTTGTTGCTTTCCTTTAGAGCTTGACAGAAGCAGAGCGCATGCACTGGGTAATAAACACAAGCTCGTTCTGTCTCCGGTGGGTCCTCAGTGGAAGGAGCCCAGTAACAAGTGTGTGGTCTCAACAAGAAGTAGCTTTGGAGACAGGTTCCTGGTCCTGTTCCCAGTTCTGTGTCGGCTCATTTGTAAGCCACTTAACCCTTCTGTCTTTATTTCTCCCCTATCTGTATAAGTGCCATCTGACAGGCATTCTTGACTAATAAGGCGTTTCCTATTTCTGAACTGCTTTTTAGAAAAAGTCCAGGGGGATTTAATCAGAGAAGAAAGTTGTAGGCATTTACCTATATTTTAAAATAATTCCCAACACCAGTGCCTCTTTGGTGGTCTTTTTTTAACCTTCAGTTGTATCACATGAGTTTTATGCACTTCAGAATAGCCAAATGGCGTATTTCAGAAATCCTGTTCTGAAATTCTCAGGCCCTTGGAACAAGACTGGTCCCAAGGGCAGAGCTTCAGCTGCAACTTTGGGTTTCCTTGTGTCAGATGGAGCTCAGTGCATACATTGCCGTCTTGCATGTGTCTCTTCCCTCTCCTTTTGTGTTTATTAATGTGTCGTGTTTATCATAAAGCTTATTACATTAAACTTGTCTGACCATAATATTGCTTCATGTTGTAAAGTCGTGGTAACTGTATTGTGCTATTTTATTTTTAAAAAGTTGATTTGAGGGTTGTGTCCTACATCTGATGACTTTGCTTGTAAACAGCACAAGCTTTTGGTTGAAGGGAGGAGCTTTCTCTCTTGCCTAATGTTCATGTGCCATCAAAAATGTGCTTACAAACCGAAAGGAGATGTGCACAGACTGTCAGCCTGAATCGGTGGTGTGGGTGGTTCTTGGCAAAACGTGTGAAGTCTGTGAAGCTAGTGAGGAAATTTTTAACCATGGAGTCACAAACTTGATGCGTTGGCAACAGATGTCATTTTCATAAGCCTCTGCTCTCTTAGGGAGCACAGCATGCGAGCGGCATTCACAGTCTGCATGCAAAACGCCCAGCGGTTGATGGCATGAAGTCAGGTCTTTGAATACACGCTGGCGAGAAGAGCACCTTGCTGTAACATTGTGAAGCTTTGGCTTTGGGGCTTAATTAGACCAAGACGACAGAGCTCCGTGTTGTGCATGGAAAGTTGGTTTGAAGAATGTCAATGAACTGAAAGTCAGAGCAACCATTCTGCTAAAACAATACTTAGCTCTTGCCCCATGGGGTTTTATTTGAGAGCTGAATGCTGATGGGAATGAAGTGAAACAGGAGAATCCTGTGCTTTCCATCCTTTTTCTTTCGTCTTTCCATGTGTAAAAGAAGAAAAAAAAAAAAAAAAATCCCACACAGAAAAACAGAAGGGGTGTGAGCTCTGCTACACTAGTAGGAACCATTTCAAATTAGTAAGATAAAATGTGACCACAAAGACTTAATCCAAATTGAAGTCGCTCGGGGATGAGAGCTGCATAGTGCACCGTTTTGAAATGTTGAAGGTGGTGGTAGTTCCTGAAAAATGAAAGAGGAATAACATTTTTTAAAAATTGCATTGATAGCAGTGTAACTTAGAAAGGAGGGAGGAGTGTGTCTGGCCTTGCTGTCTAGCTGTTCTGGTCTGTCAGCATTTGAGCATCACCAGCATGCCTGTACAAAGAAAGAACTTGCACTGGTCCCTCAGCTTTTTGGTGAGGTATAGATTTATTGGGATCTGGAGGGGAGGGGAGAGGGGGGGAACCAAAAGCACCAAAAGCTGTGGGTTTGGATGAGTCGGCATTTCCATTTGACATGATCATTCAGAGATTTTTTATAACTCATCCAAAAAAAAAACAACAACAAAAAAAGCAAACAAAAAACCAGTGACCTGGGTCTCAGCCTGAAATTCATTTGCTTTGCAGAAACAAGAGGTTTTGAGTTATGCAAGTGCAAATTTTCCTTGAAGAGTATTGTATGTAAAGCCTTTTTTTGCATTTGTTTATCTCCAAAACAGGTTCATTTTTTAAAATGAAAACTTGAGCCTTCGGTCCCTCCTGTGGACAAATAGCCTTACACAAGGTCTTGTTTCATTTTAGAAAAATGAATTGCTGCGCCGGTGGGGTAGTATTTGATTGCTTTAAAAGTTCCTGTCAGTGTTTTATTTTTGTTTTCTCGTTTGTGGACTTGCTGTGCCTTTTGCCCGGCCATATTTAGTCTGCATACTAAATGTTAGTCTGCCCAAACACTTTACTTTGTGCACTTAGCTTTTTTTCCTTTTTTCTTTTTTTTTTTCCTTTCTCTTTTTTTCTTTCTTTTTAATTTTTATTTCCTTTTGCTTTCACACAGATGTATTTTAGACCGAGACAGACTTTGCTCCGATGGGCCGGATTTTAGTCCGTGCACTAAATTTTAGTCCGCAGACTAAAAAGAATCCGCGGATTATTTACTAAATCGATTCCCTCACTGAGAACTACAGAGACCTTAAACTCTCACTGAGCCATACGCGCGAGG
>NW_010340505.1:0-6168 GCF_000700745.2 Antrostomus carolinensis
TGCCACTCCAGCTCCTACAACAGACAGTGCAACCGCTTCAACACCTGCAACAGCCATCACTACAACTACTCCAACCTCGGTGAAAAGAAGCACAGATAAACCAGACAACAAACCTGTGCCAGTAGCAGGTGCAAAAGAGGAAACACACAAAGAAATCTGTTCGCATTGCAAAGCATGAGGAGGAAGCGGGGCCATCATGAGAACCAGGGGAAGTGCCAGAACCAGAGGTAATCACCCGATCCCTATCCCTCAGTGAGCTACGAGACATCTGAAAGGATCTCAGCCATCACCCAGGAGAACACACTGCCATCTGGATGCTCCAATGCTGGGGTAATGGGGCCAGCAGCATGGAACTAGATGGTAGGGAAGCCAAGCAGTTGGGATCCATTGCCAGAGAAAGTGGCATTGACAAAGCAACTGGGAGAGAGCCACAGACTCTCAACCTCTGGAAGCAACTCCTGTCAAGTGTGAAGGAAAGGTTCAACTTTAAGGATGATATTGTGTGCAATTTAAGCAAGTGGGACAACATAGAGAAAGGCATCCAGTGCTTGAGAGAATGAGCTGTGCTGGAAGTGATTTATAGTAACCTGAATGACGAGCAGTTACCCCAAGATCCAGATGAAGTCCCGTGCACACAGGGCATGTGGCGGAAGGTTCTACAGAAAGCACCAGCATCATATGCCAAGTCACTGTCAGTACTGAGCTTCAAAGCTGGAGAGGAGACAAAGGTGGATGAAAAAAATCATAGACGGCTCACCAGCTCCGGACATATAGAGACACTCTCTCCTCCTCCTTCATCTTGGCTGTAGAGAAACTGACCCAAGAGTTCCGGGAATACATGTCTGACTTATCTGCACGTAACAAGGTCTCAGATGATAAGAACAAGTGTTCCTCTGCCCAAGAGAAATGGTACACACCACGGGGCACACACTGTGGTTTGAATTGCATGACCATGGAGAGGACTTGAGAAAGTGGGATGGCAAACCCACCCCAGCTCTAGAGGCACACGTATCTGAGCTGCGCAGAAAACCAAACACAAAAGGGAGTTGTTCTAAGAAAGTTGCTCCAGTTTCCACCACACTTGTCTCACTTGGTTGGTAGGATAACGGTTGATCACTCCATTACAACTGAACTAGCACTGAATGGCAAAAGCACTTAAGAGTCCATTTTCAACTGTGCACTGTGGTTAAGATTTTCACTTTATTGTCAAAACTATTTGCTGCATATCTTGTAGCAAAAACACAAGGGTTTAGAAGGGGAGGGGGAATAAGCCTTCTCATCTTTTTGGTAAAAGAGGATTCACAGAAGCTCAGCATTGCCAAATGCAACTATGTCACACTCAAGAGAAGAGGCAGAAAAGCTGGTAAGACAGAAGACCCTGTGACAAGTGGCACGACAATCATTCTGGCACAACAGAATCCAGGAGGTTAATGTTGTTCCAACAGATTAATCCTGGGCCTCAGGCTCAGCTTACCACTGCCAAGTGAGGTAATAATATTAATACTATATTCTGTATAGCTGTGTGCAGTGGTGCTGGCCCAAAGTATCAGGTGAATTGCTCTTCACTTCAGACAACTGGGGGAAAAAAGCGCTGAAAAGTAAAAAGAGCTGAACAACTGCACTGGAGCCAGAGCTCCCTTAACTACCATAATGGAATGCACAAAGACAGTTTCTAAGCAATGGGAGGGGGGGACACAAAGTCCTTGCAAGTTAAATTAGAAGTTCTGAAACTTCGCCCATAGACCTTCAAAACACCCACGCACACTTGTTAAGACCCCCTTTTCTACAGCACCTGATTGCCACATGCCAGTTCCCATCTTCCCATTACAACCACAGAGCTGGGTCAAAACACACCATTCTGCGCACTTCGCCTTCATTACACGCTTATAGGGATATTGTTCAACTGTCACATAGAAGATCCTATTAAAACCCTCAGTCAAAAGGAACTATTAAAAGGCTGCCTGAACAAATGTGCCCTGTGCTGAAACCCATCACGGTGTGCTGTGATCACCTGCAGATGGAAATAGTAACAGAATTTTTAAAAAACCCAAACCTCAGCATATATGCTACTGAAGGGAATTTTCAAGAAAGTTTATAATTTGCCTTTTGCTCACCTCTATGTCTGTTACCATCCAGTAAGTTCAAAAGGCGGAAAAACTACATTTCACATAAAATAGATGAGTCCTAGCAGACCTAATCCATAGTGTCCATTTCAACTTTTAAGAGGAAAATGAATAACTGAGCACTATTAGAGGGTTATGGAAGCCAGGACTGTATAAATACAATGTGTAATCCTATTACACCTGAAGCCTGCTTCAGACATACAAACTCCATTACAATGCTGGCTTGAAATCAAAGACAAACAGCAAACAGCTTCCCACATCCCTAAACATAAAAAACCTGTCAGACCAAACTGCCTTTGTGCCTGCTTTCTGACAAACCAAGCCTCCTGAATCTATATTCCAATCATCAGTTCTTGCTTTAATGGATTCTCAGATTCTATTTTTAGCCTGGCAGAATGGAAATGATGCCTAGACTGGAAGCAAAGGTACAAAAGGCAAGGTTATCCTGGGCACAAATCTTTTATAAAGAGTAGCTCTACTGTCCACATCACTAGAATTTTCTTCAACTTCAGGCCTTCCTGCCTACTGGGGTTCCAGCTGAAGGAATCATTAGGCTACAGTTTTACAGTAATAGCTTTTATTGGCATGAAAAATAAATTGTAATACAAGTTGCATGTAGGACGTGGAAAACAAACGGTTGCATGGGGAGGAAAGGAAGAGACCCGGCTCCTGTGGTTTACTGTAATGGTATCCACTGGTTCCCAAACACAGAACACCCTCCCCAACAAAGTAACTTGGGAAAAATCAATCTGTGCACAAATAACTGAATTCTGACATATGCTACAATATGGCTATAGCACTGAATAAATTGCTTGAAATACACAGAATCTGTGTTTCATACCCACACTAGTCTCAGGCAGAGGGACTAGAAAGGCATTACTGTCCCAGCCAAAAAGGCATGCCCTGAGAGCATGGGCTACCTGATGCTTTGGGGCCAAATTTCCCTGTCTATAAGGGTAGCTGAAGGAGCAGAGCTTCCCAAACCAAGTAACAAACAAGCTTAACTGAAAAACAGAGAAGATTTGGAGGGAGGGAGGAGAAAAAGGGGTAGACTTTGCCAAAAAAAGGACATAGCAATATTACTGAGTTATAAAACCATAAAAACTTCAGAAATTAAATAAAACAGTTTACAGTAGGTTCCCATTAACAGGGACATCAAATAAAAGTAGCCTACAAACAATGGAATTACCTTCCACAGCACAGTTCTGTCTTCAGACTTCCTTTATATTTTCCCCTTAAAAGACCATTTCCTAAAAGAAATACCTGTGTGATTTCAATAAAACTTACACTGAATTTACAGCTGATGGCTACAAATTAAACAGACAAAATGGTTCATATTTAGGATGACTCTAAAAGTATACCTAGCCTGTCACAAATGTCTACAAAGCCCTATTTTTGCTTCCTTTGGCAACCAGAAAATCCATCCTGTTTTTAAGGACTCAATTTTAAAACCTACCTTTACTAGCTTAAAATAAGCCAAAAATATAGCTTAAAAAAAATATACTACGCATACAAGGTTTACAGCTTTTTGGGAGGGTGAGTGGTTATGGGATTTTAAGCATACATATACATATATATGTATAATTTTTACACTCTAATCACGCTAACATTACAGTGACTTGTGCCAAATAAAAACTTATATACAGAAGACGGACAAGCAGACATCTGTCATCAGTGGATAATGTGATCACATGAGTCTTTATAATGAAAGACTGCTGGGTACATAGGCACATCCCCTGCTAGTCACACAGCAAAGGACACTAGAAATCTCAGCTGACTGTCTTAGGTAGGCAAGGTAGGAAGTAACAGAATAATCAATGTATTGTCAAATGGTCTGAAGCTCTGCAGAAAGGGCTGGACAAAGAGATTCAGCATTTTGAATTTCATCACAAAATGTCATATGTGAATATACACCAATTACCAAGTATCTCGATAATATTCTCTAGGTGAAGTACCAAGTACATTTTATAACTTTTAGGCATAGCAAGAAATTGTTATATGCCCAACAGCATGATAGTAGTACAGAATTTACAAGCCGATCACTTAATGTACATTTACATGCATCTCAGAGCACACAAATGCCTATTGTGACTCAGGATGAAAAAGCCCATTAATGCTGCTTCAAGCACTTATCCAGAACCAGTTGCACCACAGTCTGGCCTAAATGTAAAAACAATGATAATACTAAGTGTGCTCTTTTATATCCAAAAGCTATTCATATAAATAGGCCACAGCAAGTTAGGCTTGCCTGACTATCAAGCAGATCATCTAGGCAGAAAAGGAAAAGCCACCTGTTCCTGAAAAATGCAATAGTGACTTTTGGAATATTATTGCTCAGTAGAAACTATGTCAACTAAAAAGAAAAGCTTTCTGAAAACAATGGTTCTTTCTGTCATAACTTGCAGCTCAATGCTCTTAAGGAGGAAAAATTAGCAATGCAAACATTCACTGAGTCTGACTAATGAAAGTATCGCAGTATGAGTATCTATTTTCAGAGAACATGACACTTCCTAATACAAAGACATGAAGTTCTCATCTGCTAGTGAGCATGCTGAGAAACTAACGCTAATACAACTACATATTGCTTTGCTATGAATATTTCCAGTAAGCCTTCATACTATATAAACTTTTGGGTTGTGTACCCAGCGAAGATGGTATCCGCATTTGGCACAGAGAGTCCACAGCCAGAACTAAATTTGGTTTAGTCACCTTCATTCTGCTATACAGAAAGCACACTCTGTCACATGGATGCAGGATCAAAATGGTTCTTTCCCAAGAGCAACAAAGGCTTTAGTAACTCCAAATGAGGTGTACACACATGCAAATCAGACAGGAATAGCTGAGGAAGAGCATATACCAGAGTAGTTAGAAGAAGATGCATTAAGAATCTTGTTGCATTAGCTTTCTGTTTTGTCCTTGATGGGGACATTTCAAAACCAGCTCCCCTTAATATGAGAAGTAAGTGCAGATTTGGCAGGTGGAGCAATCTGCACCAATGCCCTCCTGCCTAGACACATCCATCTTGCATTGACAGCTCTGCATAAGACATGAGAGAGGCCCCACCTGGAGATAAAGTTGTCATGAGACCCCACCTGGAGTACTGCAAGTTCTGGGGCCCTCAACATAAGAAGGAGATGGACCTACTGGAGCAAGTCCAGAGAAGGGCCACCCGGATGATCCAAGGGCTGGAGCACCTCTCCTATGAGGACAGGCTGAGAGAGTTGGGGCTGTTCAGCCTGGAAAAGAGAAGGCTTCAGGGAGATCTTATAGGGGCCTTCCAGTACCTGAAGGGGCTACAGGAAAGCTGGGGAGGGACTTTTTACAAGGGCAGTTAATGACAAAACAAGGGGAAATGGGTTTAAACTGGAAGATGGGAGGTTTAGATTAGATATTAGGAAGAAATTATTTCCTGTGGGGGTGGTCAGACACTGGAACAGGTTGCCCAGAGAAGCTGTGGATGCCCCCTCCCTGGAAGTGTTTAAGGCCAGGCTGGATGAGGCTTTGAGCGACCTGGTCTAGTGGGGGATGTCCCTGCTCATGGCAGGGGGGTTGGAACTAGATGATCTTTAAGGTCCCTTCCAAACTATACCATTCTATGATTCTGTGATTCTATGAAATGCAGTTATTAAAAAATCCTGGTTACAGCACAAAGAAAAGCAAGGGGAAAAGTTCTCTGGATTCAGCCTCTAAAAACGTGAAAGCTGAAATCTGTCATTTATGAGAATGAATGCAAGGGAGCAGCTCAGCTTGTCATTGTGACAAATGCAGTAAATGCAGTAAAACAATCTGAGAGAGACGGAGAAGGAAGTACCCATATTAAATCACAGCTCTAAGAAGGCTATGTTTATCTCTTTAGAGTCTAAATTTAGACTGCAGTAAGCATGAGCCTCAGTATTAAAATTACGTAAAGGGAATAAATGTAAATAGTGAAAAACAAAGTAAACCATTCTCTCAATTTTCTCCCATTCCTTTCTCTCTCCATTTTAATAAAGCCAAAGCAAAAATTTACATATGATTCTGTGAGGAACTGCACTATGGACTTGTC
>NW_010340506.1:0-48462 GCF_000700745.2 Antrostomus carolinensis
CACCTCTGCCAGTGTCTGTATATTCTAGCCATACTGATATAAGCTAATTGGAAAAAGAGAGGAGTGTGAGCTTGAAGATTCATGAAAAGCTGGTTTCAAAGTATTTGCCTTGGTTATAAAATTTCCATTTCTTCAGTTGCTTGGTGACATAAATCATCCCATCATGGTTAGAGAAAAAAACTGTTCATGCAATTTCCTACATTTCAAATTATGTATTTGATTGCTATGTTTATAAACTGTAAACAACCTAAACCACTGTTTAAAGAGGACAAGCAACATAATGTAGAATAATGCACCATGTGCATCCAGATTCGGACAATTTCAAAGAAATTAATGAACAAAGGTTCTTAACTAAGCCAGCTTTAATGAACTCTATTTTCTTAAAGCACTGATTAGTCCATCTCTGGTGGTAGGAGATAACTAGGAAAAGGCAGCTAAACTCAGAAGCATGAAAGGCTTTGGAAAATCACATTGAAAGTTAGACCCAAGAAAAAACTCTAATTGGCTAGTTTGCATCCTAACAGATCAATTATCATCAGTAGTCTAATAAGAATATTGTCTGCTTGGCACTACAAATAGTTTGAAGAACTAATCGGAGAGCACCGAGAGGCGTTCGCACTGCAATCGTGCACGCTTCTTGTCATTTGCTGGAGAAATGGCTTTGAATAAATGGTAGTGAATCATACTGCCTGGTGATGCACGCAGCCCATTTTAATTAGCTTTGTCTAACTAACTGGCAGCCTTCTCGATGACTTGTACTTAGTGTACAAGCTGGCAGAGAAACTACCACCTTTCTCACAAATTACTTTTGGCCAGTTTTGGTAGATGACTGTCAGTCCATAATGACAATGTGTATCTTTGAGGGCTTTGTGTCAGCAGGAGTCCGTTAACAAAGTAGCAAATAGAAAAGTGTGTTTATTTTGACATATGATCTCTCAGTATGTTTTTCTAAGCAGATAAGACAAAGGAAGGTGATCAGGAGTACTAGAAATGCCAGTCCAGTGGCACACAGGTGAAGGATCTCACCAAAAAGTTACACAGTAATCAGTGTTGCTATGTTTTCTAAGGCTTGTGAAGATCCAGCTCTGAGGACCTGGGTGAAATGTAAATGCTATTTAAAAAAAAGAAAGGGGGATGGGGGGGGAGGGTAGGAAAAGAAGTTTAGTCATCCTCTCCCTTTGTGTGCAATTCCTTTCGTACTTGCATTGCCTGTAGGGGAACTAGGACTCCTAAACCTAACAATGACTTAAGCTTGCACTGTGTCAGTTCCAGCTGTTTGGTACTTGAGAGTGGAGCTGAACACCGGAACATAGTCTCCTTTTTTAATGTGCTTAAGTTGTTATGAGGTTAATGGTTACCTGTGAGTTGTCAGAGGTTATCAGATACTCTTAGGGCTGAATTGTGGCCCATATAATGCATAAATAAGAGATGATCCAGCCACAAAAATTGTGGTGAGTAGTGTGTGGCCTGTAGTTGTTAATGATTTCAGTTTCAATAATGAGTTTGGCATTGAACTCACCATAATATTTTAAGCTCTCACAATTTTTGCAAATTCTATGCCTTGCCGAACCTGAAGGTTTTTCTCCAATTGTGCCAAATCCTGTATGTGTCTGTAGTGTCCTCCATGCATTTGCTATCTGTGAATCCCATACAGGAACAGAAATGGAAATATGTGCAGAAAACCACAGTGCTTTCCATGTAGATTATGGCTTTTTTTCTTGTATAGTTGGGTCTGAAAAATGCCCTGATGTGTCTGGACTTGTGATTTTAGGAGGAGGAATTAACTGGCAACAGGATTTTTTTATGTTAATTTGAGCCAAATCTCATCCTTTTGGTTTGTTTCACTACACCTGCAGCTGAAAGAAGTATCACTGTATGTGTTATGAAAGCTATATGTCAATATCCATCTCTGGTAGGGAGAGAAGATGTGCTTGTTGGAACCTTGGCAATATTCAGTTTCTTCCCCCAAAATTGAATCCCTACATATTAAATCAATGAAGCTGATTTCCCATTTCCCTTGCATCTCAAAAATTACAGGACTGCATAAAGATTTGAATTGTCTCTCTCTCTCTCTCTCTCTCCGCCCAGTAAATTGTTATTTAAACAACTTGGTTAAATCAGGAGAAAAACTGCAATCCTAATTCTCTAAGCCACCTATTCAGACTAAAAAAAGTTTGATCAATATTTAATTTACTTAAGTAATTTGGGAGCTCTCCAGTGCAGAGGTCTGGGAGAAGCCTGCCTTCTCTGTTGTTCTTACAGATTCCTGGAAAGGTGCCATGTCTTCCATTCTTATTTCTGACATAGAAGAAGAACAGGCAGCTCTAGCTGTACTAAAAATGAAAACACACTTAACTGAGAGCTGTATTCTGAGATCATAAAAACAGTGTCTATTTTATAAAAAGACATGTATAGAAAGTGGCTGGGTGGCAATTTAAGAAATTGGATCCACAGAGATGTTGAGACACTGGACCCCTCTTTCATCTGATGGGATATATATCACAGAATCACAGAATGGTAGGGGTTGGAAGGGACCTCAGGAGATCTAGCCCAATCCCCCTGCCAAAGCAGGTGCCCTACACCAGGTTGCACAGGATTGCATCCAAGCAGGTTTTGAATATCTCCAGAGAAGGAGACTCCACAACCTCTCTGGGCAGCCTGTCCCAGTGCTCCATCACCCTCACAGTAAAGAAGTTTTTCCTCATGTTTAAATGGAACCTCCTGTGTTCCAACTTGTGCTCATTGCCCCTTGTCCTATCGCTGGCCACCACTGAAGAGAGTCTGGTCCCATCCTCTTGACACCCACCCTTTAGATATTTATAAACATTAATATGGTCCCCTCTCAGTCTTCTCTTCTCCAGGCTAAACAGACCCAGCTCTCTGTCTTTCCTCGTAAGAAAGATGCTCCAGGCCCCTAATCATCTTCATAGCCCTCCACTGGACTCTCTCCAGAAGTTCCCTATCTCTCTTGAACTGCGGGGCCCAGAACTGGACACAATACTCCAGATGCAGCCTCACCAGGGCAGAGTAGAGGGGGGGACAACCTCCCTTGACCTGCTGGTCACATTCTCCTTAACATACCCCAGGATACCATTGGCCTTCTTGGCCACAAGGGCACATTGTTGGCTCATGGTTAACTGGTCATCCACCAGTAGTCCCAGGTCTTTCTCTGTAGGGCTGCTTTCCAGCAGGTCAACCTGTACTGATGCCTGGATTTATTACTCCCCAGGTGCAGGACCCTACACTTGCCCTTATTGAATTTCATCAGATTCTTCTCCGCCCAACTCTTCAGCCATAAAAAGCTTGGGAACCTGGGCTAGGAGCAAGATGAGCTGGTGAAAATCAGTCCTGGCAAGCTCAGTACTCCCAGAGTAAGGTGGTTAAACACCAACTGAAGAACCAAAATACTGCTGGGCTTGTTTGGGGTTTTTTTTTGTCCAGCTCCAGACTTTGTATATGCCCTGGACAAATGTAGTGGTTTGGGTGGATTCACCCTTTTGGTTTGCATCTTGCATCCAAAACCAGCCTGCTCTCTCATCCTCCCCCTCCCTCACCCAGGGAGTAGGGGAGAGAATTGGAAAGAAAAGGGCAAGGAAACTCACAGGTTGAGATAAAAACTATTTACTAGTTAAAATAAAATGATAATGATAACAACATACATCAGTGGTAACAGACTATACAAATGAGTGATATACAGTGCTCACCACCTGCTGACCGATGCCCGGCCTGTACCAGCTAACGATCCTGGAGCTGAGACAGTCCTGAAACCAAATTATGTGGGCTCTGTCTCAGGTCCTCAGGGTTATTTGGGTTTTGAACTAGTATTGATCACATCTCTAGTCTGATCTGTATGTGAGAACCAGCATTGAAATACCTTCAAGGATCTCAGTTTTTCTCTCCCAGAGAAATGTGAAAACAGAGGATACCATAGATGAATGAGACAGAAAATTATGAGACACTCAGTTTCTTCAGTAATGAAGAACATATGACTGGGGATGACTAGAGGGGTGTTTATAGGAACCAGGACTCCCTAAATTTCCTGCTCAGCTAGGTCACTTTTTATCAGTTTTGCTTTATCAGCTCTTAAGCACTTGCCCATGTGTTATCTTTTAAAAACACACACAGAAGTGTTATGTGGCAGCAATATGCATGTGCACAAGCAGTTCCCAACCATCTCTCTAGGGAGTAATCCCTCTGTTTCTGTCCTCATCTTAGTTTACTCCTTTTCCTGTTCTGCTCCTGTGTCTAACTGTACAAGCTCTCAGTAGGGAAGGAGGGTGTCAGCCGCTTTTGAGTACTAACACTTTAGGAGGTGTGCAGATTCTGCATATGAAAACACAGTGACCACAGTCTGTGTCCCGCATCTCTGCACCGTCCCTTACTGATTTTCTTTGTGTAACTCCAAAATGGTAGACTGTGTTTGCATCATCTACATCCAATTAACCATACTGCAGTGGGGAGCGATTCTCAAACTTCTAGCATAGCTTCCAGGAGCATCCTGTGATCCTGACTCATCTGTCCAACTAATTGGTATATAATTTCAGAGTGTTACCTTGTTAATCTCTGTTGTCAGATCAAAACCACTGAAACTGGCACAGTTAGGATGTTGCCCTTAATTTCTTTGCCTTTCAGGAGCCTCAGCTACTGGAAAAGATTAATGGCCTTGGTTTACTCCACTGACCTAACTTAGGTTGCAGGCTTTTTGACTGTGAATCATGAAATATTATGTGCATTTAGGAGATTCTGCATTTCTCTGTTTCTCCTGATTCAGGGAACATCGTAGTCAGCTGAATTCTAGCTGAAGGTTTTTTGTTGTTCAGGCCTTTTTTAGAAATGTTTGCCAATTCAGCTGCACTAGCCATTAAAAAACTGGCTAGTTGTCATAATGCAACACAGAGTTGAGAGTCTTGAACAATTTTTCATACTCTGACAGTGATGATCTGAGAAAGAAAAAAACCTGACAGCTTATTTTCCTGGATAAAGCTTTCAACATTCACTATCAAAGAGGTAGTGAAAACTTTTTCTGTTGATGTATATTCTCTAGATGACCTTTATAAGACAAGGCTCTATTTGAATGGTGTCAGTTTAAAGAGTGGGTCATGAGTCTACAGATGTTGCTACTCAGATTGTATGCAATACACTTGTATTTATTTAAAAATCTCAAAAACATTGTGGAATACATGTTTGGTCAGGCTTTCAATAAAGTGAGAAGCTGCATCTCAGGAGATCCTTCTTCCCTAAAGCCAACTGCTTTGTGCATTAACTTATTTTATTTCATCCTTTCTGCAGCAGCCCTTCTCATATAACTTCTCTTTGTGGTGGTAGTGGATGGTGCCAGGACAATGTGCCTCCATCCCTTTTCCCGGCCTTGGGAACTCCCCTTCCCAACTTCCCTGTAGCTCTTTGATGCACTCTGTGCTCCAGAAGTACCACAATATGTGGAGCTGCTCCTTCAGGATATGGTGTACCAAAGCCTTTGGTCTGCAGACAAGAGATTAACGTCTAACCTAGTCAATGCACATTCCTTAGATGACCCAGAAAAGAAGCCCACAGTAGACTTGAAAAGGAGAAAAGTCACAGTATTCACTCCCAGAACTTGCAGGCACTGAACTGGTTGGAGCTTTCTCTGATATCAACAGTTACATGCAATTATAATTTATCGTTTGACTTCAGTCTCTTATAGCATTTTCGCTGCCATAAGTTTCTAGGATGCATCTCACACTGTGTAATGGGATTCACATTTCTCCTCCTTTCTTTCCCAGTCTTAGGTTTCTGCAGTTTTATGTAGACCTCCAGCAGCTGCTGTCCCAACTTGGAAATAATTTCCCACAGATAATTTTTAAGTGCCAAGTACTTACTGTTTGAGTCAGGATGTAACCCTTCTTTTTTGGCAGTGGCAAGTGAGTGCACGTGAGTTATCGTGTTAACCTCAATAAAGCATCACTTCGATTATACTAATTGTAATAATGATAGATGGAAAAGTTATATATTTTTGGCTACAGAGAAAAGTGCTTCAATTTTTCATCTTGTTTTTGTCTCTTTCTTGTTTCTGAGGGAATTTTGGAAGGTAAAATACTTTTAAAGCATATTTATTCCAAAGAATAGACAAACAAATGAATAGGGTCATTGTACCATAGTGTGCTTCAGAAAATCACTGTGTCACAATAGTAGTGTTTCTTCCAGTCCCTAGTGAGCCTTTATGGGACCATTAAAAAACAGAACTTGTATTAAAAATAATCTCTTTATGCAGGTTTTGGAGAAGTTTTTTAACTCAAAATCTTCTACTGATTTTTTTTAATCCTAATGGAGCCATTATTCAAGTTCAATTAAAGCAAAATGTAATGTTCTCCCCTTGCATTCTACCCGTTACCACTTCTTCCACTTGAAATGAACTGTCTTTCCTTATACAAAAACTGTTTTCTGTTACGAAAGCATGAGCAGTATTTGTAAAGCTGCTTGTTACATTGCCATCTAGTGATACAAAAACATCGCAGACCTTATCTGAAGAGTATTTCTCCAGTGGCCACAGCACTGAGAGCACTTAATTGCCAGTGCAGTTGCCAGTGCTAATATATGGAATCCATAATTGAACATGAGTAACTTCTTGGTATCTGAACAAGTAGTCTTTTCTCTGCTGTTGGTGTATTTTTACATGCAGTGGATGCAAGTGGAAGAAGGAAATATACCAGAAAGCCTTGAGTGTACAGCTGAAAAAAGTACTGATATATCCTTTTAATGAAGTATTGATTTAGTGTACTGAAGTATAGTAGCACTAACTGAAAGTTGCCTGTACATGAGCAAGTCAGAAGTCTCTTCCATTCTGTTCGATTTTTAACACAATCTATATTATCTGGTTTTGTACTCTGTATTCCTGTATTGAGTCTTCATATTAAGCTCCAGTTAGGGTGGTGTGGAAAACAAGTATATGGTGTGCTTTTAAAACATGCTAGAATTGCCTGGCTTGTACTATCTTGGTTTTATGTTTTCTCGTTACAAGGTGAGCAACTGTGGGATGACTTTTGTATGTATGCATGGTCTTTGCATTTGTAGTGGGAGGTAAAATATCATAGAAGACCAGGTGCTGCTTTTGATTTGGATATATGGTAGCACAGGCAAATAGGATGTTTTGGGAGCTTTTCTTTACTGAGTGCTTCAAAGCAAGGCCAAGCAACAGACGTTAAGCAGGATCTGGTTCTCTGATATTATTATTCACAGCTGTGCTGAATGGGCAAGGGTGTAATTTCTAATTTGAGAAACCAACAGTCTTTCCACTTCTTGCAACAAGATCATTTCTCACACGTCATGTCTCTCAGTGTCCTGTATCTGTTCATGTGTTCTGAGAGCCACTTTCATTTGGAGTTGCCATCAGTGATAGTTTTGATAGCAGGGAGACTTTTGTTCAGGTAGTGTCCCACAGTTCTGCCAACTTCATGTCTGAAAGAGAGAAGCGCAATGTTCCAGCCCCACTTTGTTCCTCAAATATCTCCTTTGTGATGGTAGGCTCTGGCAGATACAAATCTGTGTAAAGTATCAATGACTGAAACAACCTCCCTCATGAGTGTTAAACCAGTGTGCACCTATGTGAAATACTTTTTCTTTTGAGTCAGCAGAGGGGAGATGATGTTGCACTTTCTGGCAGTATTGTACCTAGTGATAGCTCTACCATTGGCATTGGGCTCCCAGGAGCCACAGTTTCAAATATAGATCCCTCTTTTTTCAAACTGGGTGCTTTCAACTGACAGCTTATTAACTGCCCTCCCCACCCCCCCACATCTCTTACTCTTAGCCTGGCCTTCTGTCCATTGTCTTGTTGACTAATTTCTAAAGTGATCTTTGGGATCCAGTTTGATTTTTACAGAGAGAAATTTCCTCACCACACAGTTATAGCTCCTGTCTGGACAGAAGACATGAAGTGGTGCCTCAAGTTGTAGTCTGCCCCAGAGCAGAGTTAGTGCTTTGTAGGTGAGAATTTTTAAAAATCTCTTAAAATCATTTGGGTTCCCCAGTAAAGGACAGTGGAGCAGTGTTCAGACGCTTAGCTCTAGAAAATTGTATGCTGTCTTACTGGTAGGGGAAGAGTGTGTCTACTCTGAAAAGTATTTCCCAAAGTCTGAGGGACGTGTCTCTGGGAAAAATTTGCAGAAGAGGAGTATTCCCTTTCAGCATCAAATAAGATAGAACAGAGATCAGTTTAATTATAGGTCTCAAGGATTTTACAGTGTGCAGAGAGCCTTGTGGAGAGGTGAATGCTTGGTGAAGGGGCAATGAACAGAGACAGGGAGTCCTCAAAGGATCATGCATGACTTGGTTACCAGATAAACCTTGAAAACACTGGTGGTTGTGGCTTGCTACCCTAGTGTCCGTGTAAAATGTCAGAGAGAGCATCACCCTGCCCACAGCTGTCACTGAGCACTGTGCTACGGCTCCCTGCACAAACAGGAATCAAGTGGATTAGAGGGTGGTAAAGTGTGATTGATCGAGAAGCTGGACAGCCCCAAGTCTGGGGCCATAAAGCAGAATGTCTCTCAAGCCAATAAGACTTCTGAAGACTTGTTGGAATAATCCAAGTGTCAGCTAAGCCACATCTTCCATACATGGAAAAGCCTGTGAGGGGCATTTGTTGAAATTTCAATGAGAAGTCTTGCCAAACTAAAAATCTGCTACCCATGTGGGTCATTTGTTTACCAGCTACCAGGATTGCTAGCCAGCTAGCTTTTGGAAGGGAGTTAGATGGGGATTCTGGGGCTGAAACCTTCCTGTTACAATTTAAGGAGAAACTTTTGCATCTCAGTTGCTTGCCCTGAGTTATTTACTTTCACAAACTTCCACTTTGGGGATGCTTTAGATAAACTGTGTTTAACTGCTATATTTAATGCAAAAACTCTATGGCAAAGATGAAACGAGGGACAGATAATGAAGATGATAAGGCAGGTTGCTTGTACTGCTGGAAGATAAGACTTTTGTGTAGTTGACTGCATTTTAAACTTAATGCATGTTTTATTGGAGCCAAAACTGCTCCTGAGAGCTTGTTTTACACAAAACTATTCCTCAACTGAAAGATGTTCATTATATATTTTGGTTCACTAGATTTATATCCTCTTTGTTGACATAAATGTGTAATTTGGTTTTCAAACAGCAGTACTGGTATATCTGTGTCTTGTATTAGTGATGGGGAAAACACTGATTGCCAAAACCTAGTATATCTGAAAGAATTTTCCAAAAGAAGTCAGTGTAAATATCTGCATTTTACAAGGTGGGAAAAGTGAGCTAATGGCAATATACTTGTCCCGATCCGATGTCGGGATCATTTAAATATCCCGATCCGATGTCGGGGAAGGTTTCGATATGATCCCAAGAGCGAGATTAAGACAAACGAGGTCACATGCTGCACTCCCAGAACACCTTTTATTAGAAAAGAAGAGTAATAAAGAGGATAGTGATAGGACAGGATGGAACGGAAGATGGGAAATCAAGCAAGGAGTCGGGATAGGGCAGCAAGAATAGTCACCACCACGGGTCCAGCGGTGAGGCGACGGTGAGGGGTGGGCGAGGTCTCAGTTGCTCGTTCCAGTGGTGATGCGGCGTGGCGAGGTGCGGCGCAGTGCGGTCAGGCGGCCAGGCGTTCACCCTCTCTGTCTCTCTCCCATCTCCCTCTCCTCTCCCTGTCTCTGTCCTGTCCAGTCCTCCTTAAATACCCCTTTGAGGGCTGTAGTTTCCATAACAATGGCAGGTCTCATCATGCCCCCCCAGCACTTGGGGCAGGGACATGTTTGGGCAGAACACCCCTGCGGGCAAGGCGCCTTCACACATCGGGGTTTCCAGAACCCGGTGGTCTTGTGACCGCCCTTGCAAGCAATCTTTGAGACAAGTCTATAGTGCAGTTCCTCACAATACTAAAGCAGCTTATACAATGTTCCCTTGCAAGCCAGCAAAAGAGTCAGAAAATAAGAAGTTATCAAATACCAAGGAGTTATCCCCAGATGATAAGAAAGAAGCTTCACAGGCCATCTAGACATTTAAATCTAGGGGTTCATTTTGTCCCAAACAGTTAATCAGCTGTTACCATGTCCCTTCACTGAAGTATAAGTAAAGTCTCAATTCCCTTGAGCACTGAGATGGCTCTGTAAGTCATACACATCCTCACATGCTGTACTGCAAAATGATGCTACAGCCAGTTTGTCCCAGAGAAAGCACAATAGAAGATTTAAAACTCAGAAAATAATTTTCTTTTTATTTTATGTCCATGTGAGGCTAATTAGTGATAAGCTGACTGCACTGGTGACTTGTATAACTGAGTAGGAGTCATCAATACCTCAATAACACACCAAGAATAGAACAGAGACAGGTTTTTGTTCCTTGGGCTCTATTGTGGATTTAGAACTATACTGAATGTCTTTTTTCCCATTGTCTTCAGAAATATTTTTTTAACATAAATTGTGCCGTGCATACATAGATTTAGTTCATCCTCAGATGACAGAATAGAAAATTATCCTGACTTTAAATGCTGTATATGGTAGAAAGTAGTCTATGTTGGTGGAGTTTTGTTCACAGTGTGATGAAGGTAACATAAAGTACAAGTCAATACTAATGACCTGCAGTGTCTTGAGAGATTATGTGATTTTTGCTATGAGCACTTAAGGTTCCGTAGCAAGGTGAGCCAACTGAGGAATTGTTTTTGGCCCAGGAAAACTACATCTGCTTCCTCTTGAGAGCCAGGACTGAAGATGACTCTTCATTATACTCTCCGGAGAAGCTCATGAATCTTTTGTCTGTAATCGCTGTTTCGCCTCAACTGTGTATTTTCAATTCTTTCTTTCCCATTGCCCTGTGAAATCAATAGGTGTCTGTACCTACTGTCAATGAACTATAGAGCAAGGACTCATGGATCTGTTCACAACTTCCTCAAAAACAGCAGTCCAGTTTCATAAAATCATAGAACCATTTAGGTTGGAAGAGACCTTTAAAATCATCAAGTCCAATGGTTAACCTAACACTAGGTCCACCACTAAACCATATCCCTAAGCACCAGATCTACACATCTTTTAAATACCTCCAGGGATGGTGACTCAACCACTTCCCTTTGCAGGCTGTTCCAGTGCCTGACAACCTTTTCAGTGAATAAATTTTTCCTAGTATCCAATCTAAACCTCCCCTGGTGCAACTTGAGGCCATTTCCTCTTGTCCTATCACTTGCTACTTGGGAAAAGAGACCAACACCAGCCTCGCTACAGCCTCCTTCCAGGTAGTTGAAGGGAGTGATGAGGTCTCCCCTCATCCTCCTTTTTCTCCAGACTAAACAACCCCAGTTCTCTCAGCTGTTCCTCACAGGACTTGTTCTCTAGACCCTTCACCAGTTTTGTTGCTCTTCTTTGGACACAGTCTAGCAGGTCTTTGTGCTTCTGACTGCATTATTAATGTCTAAAAATGCAAAAGGCCTGAGCCTTTTCCTATTGTTTTGTCTTTCTTAAAGCCTTTTTCCTGTTAAAGTTCTCTGGCACTGAATAATATGCTTGCCCAGCCTTTTTTAGAGGAACAGATTGGTGTCTGGCAGCTTTATTTTGTCATCTCTTTTTCACAAATTTTTTAGAGCTGAGTGTGACTGAGATCTTATCCTGCAGTCAAATTTACATGAAGTTGGCCAATGTGGTTTTAAAGATGCTACAAAACAGGGACTGAATACACCTCATTTTCTTTGGAATCCCAGCTAAATGCTAAGCCATATCTATAGTCCTGTGCTGTTGGATGAAAGCAAATTCACGTGGTCATTTTTAATTGTCCAGCACAGAAATGTTTTAGCAGATCTTTGTACTTCTAAGTCAACATCACATTGACTCTTCATATTTTCCGAGATCCTGTTTGGGAAAGAAATGGGGTATTCAAATCACACCTTTGAACTTATTCTCCTTTTCAGATATGTGTTATTATCTGGAACAGGATACTACTCCATAAATAGCTCAAAATCAAATGAATTAAGAAATACACAGCAATGCCTTCTTTTCACAAAAAGGGGAAAGAACATCTTTGTTGAGTGGCTTTTTGAGCAGCAAATAAAACCTAATTATTGCATTGTCTGTAACTGGGCCTCACTCTACAGCAGTAGCAGTGCCTTTAAAGTACTTGATGTCCTTTGCTTTGCTGTTAATTTCACCTGAGACTGTAAGCAAAATTTTAAAAAGGGCTGTCTGTGATGGATAGTTCTGTCCT
The DNA here is from genome assembly GCF_000700745.2 of Antrostomus carolinensis. Taxonomy (NCBI): domain Eukaryota; kingdom Metazoa; phylum Chordata; class Aves; order Caprimulgiformes; family Caprimulgidae; genus Antrostomus; species Antrostomus carolinensis. The sequence goes on from NW_010340506.1 coordinate 12,205, forward strand.
GAGCAGTTCCACTCAGTGGTCTAGTAGCCATCGCATATTTCACCTTTGTATACATTGGATCAGGAGGCATGAAGGAGATTCTTGGAACCTTGCAATGTAAGCACCCAATATATTAATTTCTAGGGGTGTAGATTATTTCTGCTCCACTGACTATTCTGTGAAATTAGTTGTTAAAAGTACGCTTGCAGGTCAGGTCACTTTGTGTCAGGAGCAAATGTTCTCTTTGGACATTTGTAAAACTCAACATTTGTTAAGAGATGTTGAGTGTCACTAGGCATGATCAAATAAAATACAATTGCAAGAATGTTGGGTTATTTCCTGTGATAAGTGGCTTATCACCATTGCTTTTGATTCATATTAATAGAGCATCATGTCTTACACACAATAATGTTGAAATTATTGGAAGTTTTGCAAAACTTTGGTTTTTCTATTTACAACCATCTGTTGACAATATTTGGAGTCCTTATTACTCAGTATAGAATGTGGTAACATTGACACACAGTGAAGAACTGCTTCACATCACAAGACATTGCACTACAAATAATTGTACAGTTTGCCTGATATAGAAACTCATGTACCAAGGCTCCTGTCAGTCAGAATTCCACTGGGCATGATGATCTACAAATGTTTTCTGAGAGACGATTCACTTCAAATGTGTCTGTGTTAGGTATGACAACCAAGAAGGGAAGTAGGAATACTCCTCGGGTCACGAGAGAAGTCTGAGAACCAGCTCTGCTTTCTCCTTGTCCCTTTCCTCCTTATTATCCCCACTGCATATTGATTTTCCTTCCATGTTCACAAATCCTTCTGCCAAAGTCCATTGACTACAATGAGGAGAGAGGTTGTGGGAAATAAAATGGCTGAGAAAAAATAACTTGCAACCACTTAGTGTCTCAGGAATTATTAAAATACACTAAAGTTTGTAGAGGGAACTGATATGCAAGAATAAAGGGACTTGTAATAGAATATAGCTAACATCTTAATTAAAAAATAGAAAGACAGGAGGGGACAGTGAATTGAAAACAATGCATATTTGGATTACATTATTATTAATTAATTATCAGGATCTTGCAAGCATTTCTTTAATCAAGGCATTTTTAGTTTAAGTCTAGCAGATGGTACTTCTTGTAGTTCACAGTAAAAAACCGGCCATTATATTGAGCAACAAGGTCTGAAGATATTTGGAACTCATATATGTGACTAGAGTTTGGTTTTCATGAGGGAAGTTTATGGGGTCTGGGCAAGGCAGCACCAGAGAGATCAGGCTGGGTTCCAAAAAAAGAATCTGCAAGTAAGAATGACATCAGAGTTCTAGGAGGGGTAATATTGTCTTTGGAAAAAATGGTTGTACCAGCTGAGGCCACCACAGCTGTGATATCCCTTCTGTAACACTGTGGAAAAATTACTAATCTCAGATATCAGATTATCTGTCTGCAGAAGAGATCACCCTGAAGAGGGTCTGGAAGGAGGGGTGGGGAACCAACCAAACAAAGTAGTATCATCTGCTTAGATAAGTATGTCTAACAGAAGATAATATAACTTTATTTAAACCCTTAGATGACCACATCAGCACTGTTACTGCGACAATATGGCTTTTAGGGCAGACATAGTGGAAAACAATTTACTCCCATTTTTAAAAGTGTCTCAGAACTACCACTCTTCTGGGACTCCTGTTGTTTTGCAAAATATGACACAGACCACATCTTAAAATTTTATTCAGTACAACTGACTAGCAAATGCAAGTGATTCATGACCATGGAATCTTAAGAAAAGAAGGTTTAGATGCTTTGACTTTTCTTAGCTTCTGTCACACTGTTGTTTCATTGCCTGGTAATTTAGATTTTACACTGGCTAAGTAGCTGCACTTAAACATGTGTACTGATTTGGTTACCCTGTAAGTTCACTTTTCCTTTGGCTCTCTACTCTTCCGGGAAAGCTGGCGTGTTAAGATCTGACTGTAGGTCACAATGTGGCTTACTTCTACTGTAGATTTCCCTCAGTGTGCAGGAAACAGTCGAGTTCAGAGCTCCTTGAAGCGACCGAGTGTTGGACATCAATGAGAGAAGTGAGCAGTCCCCTGCCCGCCATGCACCCAGCCTGTTGTGGGATCGCTAGAGGACTAAGCACACCCAGCTGCCCACACTGTGCCACCTACAGCACTAACCAGAGGAGCATCGCCAGAGCTGTGAGCTGCCCTCACAGCAATACCAGGCACCAGAACAGATCTGCTTTGCAGAAGAAGGACTGTTTTCCAGCTTGGCATAGCTTCACTTCCGGTGAATTTCATCCCATAAGTGGCTCTGTGCTGACATGTAATGAAGAAACATTCAAAAGCCCTATGAGACAAGGCAAAAAAAAATCCCTCCAAAGCTTCATTTCCCAGCACTTTTACTAAGGCAGATAGAGAAGGGCCAGGAAAGGATCTGTACATGCATTCTTTGGTCTTTTGCTGGTTGCTCCCCATGATCAACTCTCTCATGATTTCCAAGGTTGTGAGCTTTCGCACAGCAAGAAGGATATAAGGCGGGGGCCTACTTCTCTGCAGGCTCTTCCCACTAGCCATGACTAGGTAATGGTTTTAGCCAGTAGATGGCATCAGCAGTATAGGCAGGCTCCAGACAAGCTGGCACAACCTCTTCAGACTCCCTTCTGCTGAGAACTTGAAACCTGACACGGGTGGACTGGGTTAAGTCCAGACTGCACTCAAGTTGGGCCATCTCCATACCCTGTGGACAAGTTTCTGGCAGTTCCTCTGCCTGCACGTTGCACAGAAGGGTTTTCTGGTTAAAGCTCGAGGTATTGCTTGGGTGTGCTGTGTTCAACTGGACCGCCGCTGGCACTTTTGTGTCACCCGGGGCCTCTTGGGATGGTCACGACACCTGAAAGCATCAGCATGCAAATTTGACAGGGCTGTGTGCAGCTGTTCTGTGGACTTGAAACAAAACTAAATGATAAGCACTAGTTAGCTGTCGGTCACAACATACATCTGATACAGTCTTTCATGGTCCTGGCAGCACTTCCCAGGCTGGTTGCATCTCAGAACGAGGTCTGGTACAGTTAGCTTATGCTAATTCTGGTTGCCCCACTCCTGGCATGAGAAAAGCACAGTTTTGTCTTCCTCCAGCAACCTCCTTATTCCATGGTGGACATAAGGGCTCCTGCTGCTCACATTGTCAGAACTAGCATTAGCTGCAAAGTTAATATTGGTTTGCTTATCTTTAATTTTCAGTGTTTTTACATGTACTCAAGCAAGCAAATGGATGCATAAATATTTCAATCTTTCTCATCCACTTGTGTTTTTTGTTTGTTTGTTTGTTTGGGTTTTTTTTAAATAGTGGACTCCTATCTCCTGCTCACCTTCGTAGGTTGTTGCTGAACTTTTAGTGTTACATAGTGCACCTGGAAGCTTGCACTACACTCCCGCTCCTTAGTGCACTACATACCATTCACATAAAGATGATATCTGTCTGTGCACAAGTGAGTTTGCAGCGCGTCCTTAAGAAGCAGGATGTGGAAACAAGAGCACGGGGAAGCAGTAATGCTGATTATGCTGCCGGCACTTACTGGAGAATGTAAGGCTTCATAGACCTATGGGATGACCACGCCAGGTATTTTCAAGAGAATGCACTTTTTTGCACTAAAATAGCCTAAGTACCAAATTAGATGGCTTCCCAGGCACCCACTTTAATCAACAAGGGTAGAGATTGGTGCTCTGGATTTACCTTCTACAGGAGCCTCCATCAGTGTTTCCTGGAGGGTTAGAGGCACCAGCCAGCCATATCAAGTACTTAATTCAGGCATCATTTATATATGAAAGAGTTATATTAGGTCATACTACAAGCTTAGTGACCATTAGGAGGAAACTACAGATATATTATCTTCCTGCATGCTTCTGCACAATGAAAATTACACCAGGGAAAAATTTGATCCATGACTTGTACAATAAATAGGTGGTGAGCAGGAAAAAGGAGGTTTTGTAGTATACTCTATGAAAAGACCAAGCCAAGTTCTTTGTGAAGCATTCTGTGCTTTGGCAGAAGTCTTGACTGTGATCTGAGTTAATTAAATCAATGACTTAGAATTTCCTGAATATATGTAGGTTGTCTAGACTAGACAACTTTGCAATAGTTCTAAATGCACTGAAGCACTTATGTATAAATTTTGGGTCCTTTTGCATTTAAATTATGATTTCAGTCTTTTGGGTATACTCCATGTTTAAAGCTGCATGCTTACAAGGCCAAAAAAAATCTTAAATAAGATCTGAAATTCTTACTTGCTGTCACTTTACCGAAGTAAATTGGAGTGACTCAAACATCATCTTAAACAGAGCAGTAAATTTACCTTAAGGGGTGGTATTGAGGCATGCATGCCAGAGTAAATAAGTGCATCATGTTCTCCACTCCAGAAGGAACACTTTACCCATCTGACTTCCCTGTCATTTGGCATTCTTTCCCTGTGAGGGAGCTCTTGGTCTCCTCTCACAGCTTTGAATACTGTGCTAAAAACGTGTGTTGGTTAACCAAAAATAAGGACCGAGGAAAGTATGAAGGGTGACAGGGAAGCCAATGGCTGAGAAGCTTTTTTTCAAGCAGCTGGCTGAATGACAGAATGAAATTGGTGGTAAACCAAGGCACAGTAGCCTGGAGACAGGCTCAAGAAGGAGAAGGCAACCTGGAGTGTTGTGGGTAGCCTGGATGTGCACCTAAACAACCCCTAGCAGCATTCACATTGTGCTCAGCTCAGACAGCCCTGGTTTTATAAGCTGTATATTTCTGAGTGGACATTTTGTAAGACAAGCCAGACAGTACCCAGTTGAGTTTTTTCTTGGAATGATGATGTTGCCACTTCCTTACATAGGATCTTTTTTAATCTGTGAGTTTTCTTTTGATTGCAAAGTAAACAAGTTAAGCTAACACCCAGGATGAAATCAGCTGTATTTGGGACTGAAAGCCTGGTGGTTTTAGGTTCCAGCAAGAGCACATTATTATAGCTTTTTACTGTAATTTTTTCCCCTCCAAAAGTATGTTAGCCTTCATGCTAGCCGATTTTCACTGTGGTTTTTATGTCTCCAGGAGACTTTCAGAGGTCTGAGGACCAGCCAGCTTGTGGATTTTTTCTTTGTTGGTTCTTAACTCACACACTGTCACATTCGAAGTCCCTTTTCACTGTCAGTCTTTCCAGAACATTTCAGAGCCCCTCAAATCACCAGATACCTTAAAACACACAACAGAATTTATCAGTTTTCTCTCCACTTTCAGAACTTTTGGGTTGCAGCTCTTCTGTGTCTTTCACCCTTCCTAGGCAACTAGGAAGTCTAGAAACTTGCTTTATTTCTTCTTCATGAAAAATGAGCTTCTGATCTACTCACACACCTTCAGAACCTGTAGAAAATGATTAAATTCTTAGTAAAATCACAGACATTGGTAATATTGCTTTCCTGCTGCTTTGAAAGTCACAAGTTTAAGTATTCATTGTCTGAAAGTCCCTTAGCATGTCTGTCAACTGAGATTCATAAGAATGACCTAATTGAAAAAGATTTCTGCATGGGCTATGAAGCTCATATTCTTATTGTTTCACATTCATTCACACTGTTGAAGTGTTCCATAGTGCAAATAACATCAGAAGTTATATTGCACTATGGAAATAAATTTCAGGTTCTTACTCATGTGACAATTCCCTTGTTTCTAAGACAAACTCTGGTTTTGCCACTTGCAGTTTCCAGATTTGCTTGAGTTTTCTCTATCACCTCCATGTCATTATTTGACAATAGAAAATAACCATTTCATATTAATTCTCCTAAACCATGTTTTAACTAAGATGCTTTGAGGTAATATCCTGTAGGCTCCTTGCATAGCAGGTCTGAAGTCACAAGAGGTTTTTTTGTGTGACTGAATCTTCCTCCATGTGGGACATCTGTGGAGCATGATGTCAGATTCAATCAACTGTTATTCAAGAAGAGCAAAGAACAGGTGATAGTTCATGGTATTACCTTTCTGTATACCTCATAAAAATGCACTGAAATTGAGAGCAGTCTCTCAGTTGTCATATGGCTGAGACTGCTTCAGTGCTGGAGAAACATCAGTGTTATCCATGTTATTATTACACCTTTGCAGATGGCCCAGAAGTAAAACAACTTACTCAGAGCCATCCAGTGAAAGAAGAATTGGGGCTAATCAAAGAAGCAACACTGTTTCCAGTCCCTTAATTTTAACCATATACGAAGTGATAAATAGTCTTTATATCCAGGAGAACATTAAGCACTTAAGGAAATGCAACGCTGAGAAATACAGCCCCTGATATTGCCCATGAGTGTCTTTCATCTCACTGTGCTGTTGGTCTGAAGCATTTAATGACACTGTCATAAAAATTAATCTCTAGTTTCTATGCATTTTTAAAGAAACACTTCCCTTTGAGCAGTAGTGTATTTGTGTTGCCTTTAAAGAGTGATTCTATGAACAACTTTCAAATAGCTGGATTTTACACTATCTTGCCGTTCAGGTGGAATATGGATTGTCACTTTCTGCGTGCTACCTTATGCTTACTGCATATAAATTGCCATGAATGATGTGAATATTCTCAGTAGACTACCCCAGCTCCACAGTTAGCATTTTGCCCTTCAAGGGCAGCGGAATGTTACTCTCTGCCAGGTTGGATTGCTTCGGACAATGAACTGTTGAGACAGACCGTGTTTTCACAGAGTTTTTCTGACCTGACAAGAACAAGTAGGCTGATATTTCTGCCTTCAAAACATTAATTCTGTAAAGCACTGCAAGGTGTGGGTGACCATGGTGTACAATACTGAAAAAAAAAAGCAATATTACATCTGGCATTCTGTGATCTAGTTCACAGTGGTAATTCCAGCGTTGTTTCCTTGCTATGTACATTGATGTCTATAAATTGACACTGTGGTAGTGAATGAAGATTATTCCATTGTTCCAGGTCAAAATTTAGCTCTGAAGTTATATTTTTGTTATTATAAGGCTAGAAATGTAAACCAGCATTGCCTCACTTGCAGGAGTTGGGACAAATTTTGAATGTGCTGCCCTGAAGACTAGGACATAACATCTGACTGAAGACACTGCACACAAGAAAGAGCAGATTGTACTGAACTGTAAAATTATTTGACTTGAAATACAGTGATCTGAAGTCATGTGGGTTTCTTTTCCTGACATCAGACTGAGAATATCATTTTAACATAGTTAGTACATATCACCTGAATTTAACCCAAAATAATAGAAATTCCTAGCAGTGACAACGGGAATGTAAGATTCCAAAAGAAAAGAAGAAAGAAAAAAAAAAACAACAAAAAACCCCCAAACAACCTTAAAAACTTCTTAAAGTCTTCCACTTTTTTTTTTTTTTTTTTTACTTATCATATAATGGGAAGTAATTCTTACTTAATTTAATTTTAAATAGTTTTGAAAAGTTAATTTTATTGCTTATTTGTGGTATTATTTATGACAATAAAGCCCCAGTGAAAAATACAGGGGCATGTGGTACTTTCTCCTAATTTCTTTTTGAGCTTTCACTAAACTACTTCTTTCCTATCTCTGGAGAAAATATCTGCGAATTATGATGACTTCTCTTGGCAAGTACTGTCTTCAGAATCATGTAGATGTCAAAATATATGATGAAGTCAAATGGCCTCAAGGGAGGAAAATGTCATTTGTTTGTCATCATGACAAGTGATATACCTCTGTGAGACAGTCTAACAGATTAAAGTGTACCACAAGAATCAAGAAACTTACTTTAATCATCAAACTTCCTCACTTCACAGCCTACCAACTGTGTCCTTCTTCCTCCCTTTCTTCCTCACTGCATTTCCCCCAGGACAGTTCCACTGGTCCTGCCAAAGTGATATTTCCACCTGAGATCCAGACAGACAGGAAAACACCCTACTATTTCCTTGTGGACACTGACTGTATTTAAAAAAAGGGCAATGATACCTCTGTCATGCACCATATGCCATGTCACCCACAGGGTACTGATCTAAGAGCCAGTCATGTCTTGAGAAGGAACTCAAGTTAGGCTCCTCTGGAAGTGTTTCCTAGAGCTGCTCTTGGATTCAACAGCTCTGTGTCGGGAAGTGAAAAATCTGCTGTGAGGTTGTTGCCAGTATAAAATCACAGCACTGATCCAGTGTTGCTTGTTCGTTTGTTGAGATTCACTAAAATCATGGGTAAAAACTGGTTAAAGTTCTTGGTATGGTGTTCAAAAAATCTGTGTACCTCAGAATACCTGGGCTGTTCAGTAAGGAAAACCAGAAAGATATGAAAATTTTGGCTGGAAAGAGCGTGACTGAAGCCAGCTTTCCCCTTGGAGAAGGACTACCCCCAACACTACATCAGGGCAGCCTTGCCTTTTTTTGTCCAAGTCTTGAAAATCTCCCTGGTGTGTCTATCCAGGGTTGCATCATCCTCTGCACCTTCCAACAGGTTTTCTTTTTGTCCGGCCTGAGTCTCCGAAGATGCGATCCATGACCATTGCCCCTTGTTATATCACATGCAACTGATGGCAAGGGTTATTTGTAATTCCTTTCAAATATTTGTAAGCTGCTACTAGAGCACCTCAGCCTTGTCTTTGCTTGGCCAAACAAGCCTACTCCCTCACCCTCTTTTCTGGGTCATACTCTAGGCCCCTGATCACCTTGATAACATTAAACTCTTCAGGACTGAGATCTCTGAAACAGAACTAAAAGACTAGTCAGTTTTGCAAATTTCATCCATAGATGTATGCTGTTGGTAGATGTTTTCTGTACCTTGGGTAGTTTTGTTTCCCAAGTGAAATACAGAAAAGAAAAGAAGATGCTAAGTCTGAGATGCTGAAATAGAAAATGGCTGTTTCTGCTATGCAGGGACAAGTGGTGGTTGCATGAACAGTGGTAGATAAAAGGTGTGCTCCTTAGAGAAACATCTGCTGTGTATGCTGTGCTAACAGTTAAGCTAGGTAGAAATGTTGGTTTTGCTTGAAACTCCACACTGTCCACCAGTGCTTCCCAGTGGGGCTGTATCTTGGTACAGAGATTTTTCAGGAATTTTAAAGGGTTGTTAACAGCAGCTGTGGTGTACGGTGGGGATGCTCTGTTTCTGTGATGCCTGTGGTATTCCCTACTGTTGTGCTTTGATGTGGGTCTCACTTCCTTACACACTGAAGCTGTAGGTTGGAAACAAAATATTTTTTTTTAAATTCCCATTGAAATCTCTCTTTGTGTTCTGGCAAACCAAGTGGATGATAGTAATAAATAGCAGCATCCTTGTCATGTTCAGAAGATTGTTATCATTCTTGCTCGTTTACCAAAAGAGGAACAGAAGCTCATTGTCCCCATGCTCTGTTACTCCAAGCAGCCAGGTCATATGCCTTGGCTGATCAAGCAGGAGAATCTTGATGCCTCTGCTGAGATCAGAGACTGAGTTGAGACTACAGAGACACTGTAGTGTAAAGTAAATTTCTAACAGCAAACAATCGGGAGAGGTGCAGGCATGGGCCTGAAGGCATACAGCTTGTTTATAGTAAAGCTAACCTCAGAAATTATATTCCCAGTACTCTTACTTTTCCACACTGTCTTCTTGATTAAGTTCCATTACATAAATTCAGGGTCATGTTTGTTGCTTACATAACCACACAAAGCTCAGCAGGATAGTACCAGCAGAAAATTTTGCATGGAGAAGGGGGTAATTGACAAAAAACATATTCATGCAACTTAATAGTTTACTGCCTGCAAAATGCCTTGAAGTCCTCCAGTAGTGTCTGTATCAGTGCAATATATTATCACTAACTATACTCCGGTGAAGACTAATTCAGAAGGAAGCTGAGCACTAACTGCCTATGTATCATAGCTTACAGTATCTGCTTCTTTGCTCCCATCTCGTGTAGCACTTGCATGGTCATTTCTCTTATCCACCACTTTGGCAGCAGAGCAACAAAGCTGCAATAAACTTCAATTGTGCATCTAAGTGCTGGGTCTTCTTTCTGCAATTACTTGGTAGGTGTCAAGTACTGCAGTAGTGTGAGTTCAGCAACCTGTTCAAGACTACATGTTTTTGAGCTTACGTGTGCCTCAGCCACCAGAATTTTTCACTACAAGTAGGTGTGAGTGCATTCGCATGAAGTAAAAAAAGTCTGTAAATCTGCAGTTTGCAACAAAGAAATGTAGATTTTCTTTTGCAGCACTTTGTATTGACACGTCCTCATTTTGGTATAAAACATGTTTGGATCATTCTGGTATCAGAAATCTACCTGGATGAGGGACTTGCTAGCTGGGTATAAGGAGCCAGACCAAGTGCAAACCTTGGACATCTAGCAAGGTGAAGGCAGCTTAATCTATATGGATCTTTCTTATATGAAAGCCTGGAAACAGTTATTTAAACAAGCATGAGTTGATCCACCTGCAAAGTGTCAGGTGAGTTGGTAGCAGCCTCAGCCTTCTTGAGTGATGGCTACAACTGCTAGCTGCATGTGGAGAGTGCTCATCCATGTGAGAGGCCTTGTGTTGCAATGAAAATGCTAAAAGGCAGTGCTCATGACCAGCGAGGGATGGAGGTGAGCAGAGGCAGAGCCTTGAGCCACCATGGTTGTACCCTGTGTGGGGCAGTGGTTGTGGTGTGAGGAGCAGTGATGGCCATGAGAAGGGGAATAAGTGGGAGAGGAAGAGTCAACTCCAGCTGAGGTGTGAAAAATGGCATGGAAGAGGAACAGCTTCAGAAAAGCAGAGGAATCCTCTGCCGTGAAAACATACAAGGCGATTGTCATGAGGCACTCTGCCTGCAAATTTAGTGGCAACAGCAGAGAGGTGACAAACCTACCTTTTGGATCTTTCTTACATGAAGGTATGCAGAATGGCTGCCTATGGAAATGGAGTTATCAGAGCAGGTATTTAAGATAAGGGTTTGACTTAGCCCTATAGCTGAAAAGCCTCTACCTTTATTATGCAGGATAAAAATCTTCAGGAAGAGTATGTGGTAACTGCAGGAAGTAGGTGGCTTGTCTGAGGATGAATGACAAGAGCAATATAATGGGGGAAAGCACATGGGGGTGTTAACGTATTTGAGGCCTGTGATACATCCTAACTTTTAACAGCTTGGCAGAAGCAGTGAATCCAGGCTTCCCCAAGGCAGAGATGCCTTGGGGTGCAGGGCGCATGCAAGGGCAGGAGGAGGAGGCTCTGTGAAGGGCTTGCTGTAGCCTGTTGAGTCCCACAGTCAGAGAGCCTGGTATTTTTGGGGCACTCCACTCCCCATCCTCATTATCTTCTTTTCCATAGCAAGCTTACAATTTTACTGGCTGGCTTTCCTAGGTAACACTGAAGCTGTCAAGAGCAGTATAAACTACCTCCACCCACATCCTGAGGTGAATTAGAGGAGGATACTGAAGGTGTCTATTTTCTTAGCAGGAAAATCTCTTTTGTGAAAGGGCTTTTGGGCTCTAAACTTTTTTGAATCTGTCCTTCATGAACAGCAAGCTTCAGCTACAGGGGATATCTGCTTTCAGATGTCGCTATATGCTAAAGATTACCAAAAATAAATTTGCTGGAGAGAAATGTTTTATAGCAACAATCAAGCCTGCTATTCTTCTTGAATTTCTCAGTTGAAAAGCCTGTCATTGCAAATAGCTGGTGTAATTGCCAGCTTATAGTACTGATATGGCCCAGAGCAAATTCAGTGATGGCACTGAGCATTCAGAGCCTTTTCAGCAAGAGAAGACCTTCTGATTTCATTTCCTCCAACACCCCACAATAAATTCCTTCTGTTAACTGATGTTTTGGACAGTTGAATGACAATAAAAGATTTTATGTTGAACCACAGCCCAGATAAGTATGGACTGCATCTGAATTGTCAAATTATGGCTATTTGTCAAAGGAAAAGTACATCTGCTGTATGTAGTAATAATGCATGTGAAATCATTTATATTAGATAGTCTCACATTCATACTTTCCAAAGCAGTCGGTAATTAGAACTTAGTGATATTTCCAATGTGCCTGTTAATGAAGGCTGCCATCCAAATATGTCACTTCTGGACATTGACAGATTCACTTGCTAGCAGCACACTTACTGGCTTTTGAGTTGTGCGTGTGTGTTCATGTGGCTCCCTCTTCCCCTCTCTCCCTCCAGAGTGGATTGTAGTAATTAAACACTCAAATCTTCATTGAAATAAATGAAAATCGGGGAATTTGCTCCCTTTGGTGCAGTGTTTGAAGCACACAAGCTTGCTAGCTGCGGTGCTTTGTAGAGTATTTCAGATGCTGTCCCTGTCCATTTGCAGTTTCGTGTCAGGTGTTGTCTGCAGTTGGGGTGGTGCTCTTCCCTAGTTTACTCTTCTTCCCACTGAAAATAACTTGGGGAGACCCCCTGGCCCTGGCCCTCAGCTCTACAAATGACCATAATTTTCCACTTTTGCATACAGATGGAGCGCTGTGAGGAAATGGGAATGGCCAGAAGTGAGGTGATCCCCCTGTCCCTTGGCATCCTTATGTTGCAGCTGAGTTTCTTGGGGAGAGAAGGGCCTGAATTTAGCTCTGCCTTAGTATGAATTCAATCAGTGATACTAATGACCTTTGTGCACAGCAGACCAGCCAGTTAATTGTACAGGTCCCTTTGTACCTTAGTTTATGAACTGGTGATGTTCTCAGTTTGAAACTCAAAGGCTTGTGGAGAGATTTAGGTGCAGCAAAGCTTCCTTATGATACACAGCACACCAAAGTTCTGCAATTCTTTCTCCCAGGAGGGTCAAAAACAAAAGCAATTTTCTCAAGGTGGAAAATCTCTAACAAAGTGATTATCTAGAGAAATAATAGTGCAAAAATATGTTCAATGTAGTAAAAAATTCTTTTGCTCCTCTCAAAATGACTCGAAATTGCTGAAGAGAGCATGGTATACTGAGCACACAGCACTGGGAAAATATCAATGAGCAAAGTTAGCTGTGTGTTACAAATCAAGCAGTAATTAAGCGCACATATTCTGCAGTCCCTTGCCCTTCCACCTTCCATGCTTCACTGTCTATGGTTGCAGTCACCAACCTTAAATGTAATAAGTTATTTCCATCAAAGACAAAATTGGCTGGTAAAGAAATTAAAAGCAGAGTAAGTTGTGAAAGGGGATAAAATCATCAAAGGCAGCTCCAACACATAGTGATTCTGAGGCAGAAATACAGCGAGGATCAGAGTATTTGCTTGTGGACTGCCTTTGGCTTCATCAGTTGGGGCTCACATAATTAATGCTATGGGTTGTCAAAGTAATGGACTGTGTGAAAGCGTCATATAAAACTTTTGAAATTACACAAATGTGGTGGGGTGCCTCCCTTCTCTGTTTCAATCCTTTGAATATTTCAGTACATATTGTTCCAAAAGGAGAAGTGACATCATCATCACCAGTTTAATAAAAAGGAACAGAGATTGGAAAATTCTACATGCTTACCTGCAGGTATAGACCTGATTTCATGCATACCAGTTGGATGTTTACTAACCACAGGAGTCCTTCTGAAGATGGCACTGTCTTCAGAAAGTTTTACAGTCCTCTGAGGAACAATCTAAACACTTTTTTCACAACTTGACAAGATTAAGCCTCTCCTAGGGGCTTCAGCATCTTTGTGTGCTCAGTGTCTATCATCACCCAGCTTCCAAGAGCATTGTCACAGCCTTGTTTGGTCTCTCCAGCAGTCCAGGGAGAAATACTTTTCTTCCCTTCTTCATCAGACAATGAAAAAATATTGAGAATTTCTAGCATGCTACAATGATCTGAAGAATCGCTGTGGTTTGGATGCAGAATAAACTTGGAGAGTGGATGTTCTGCACTCAATTTCTCTTTCTTCTACTGTTTTCTGAGCTCTGAGCCATACAGAGTTCCCATGCTGAGGTTCAAAAAACAACTTCTTGATGCATCCCCAATGTTGTGGTAAATTGCCAGGCTATGGGAGTGCTGCAATGCTGGGATGCAACTCTTCACATGACCCCAGATGAAGCTGTTCCTGCAGCTACCAGGTCTCAGATGTGAGTTATCACCCTCTTACCCTTTAGACATGGAAAGAAAGATCTGGATTTTTTAATTTCCTAGTGCAATTTTGAAAGACCCTCTGGGAGTGTTATAAAGAAAGCTGCCAGGTGGTGAGGGCTCTGGGGAAGTTGGTCTCACATGCAGCAGTGTGAGGGATCATTCCACAGGAGGGCACAACACGTTCTCATTAGAGCAATGAATTGATGATGGTGAGTTCTGCAAGGTAGCACAGTTCGGATGGGGTTTGGAAGTGCATTTGGTCTGTATTCCCAAGTCTTGCTCTGAAAACAGTATCTACTGTGCAGCCCAGAACAACCTAGAAATTACTTGCTTCTGACCTCTTGAGAAATTTTACTTCAACTATGTGTGCTTGAAAATTAACTGGGGCAATCTGCTTAACTCTTTCAACTGGCATTCTGAGACTGCAATGCCAACTGAAACCGGGTTAGTTCTTTGTGTAATTTTTTTTTCTTTTTATAAGTGCATCAGTTATCCCAGGCTAGAAATTTTTTGTATTTTCAGTTACACGAATGTGCCTGAGGTTTTGGGACTTCTTGCTAACATCTGCTACAAATGTATTTTTGTTGGTTAAAACATGCAGTCAGGGAGTGTACAGCTACATTCAGAGTTAAGAAGCTTGCATAAATAACTTACCACACAAAAAATTTGTACAAGAGTGTCTGCCACTGGGGTGAGGATTAATTTTAGTATGTGTTTCTAACCAGTATCCCCTTGTGAAAATCCCCATCATCTCTTTATAATAAAACTGTGCAGAGCATTTAAAAGGATTGCCTCTGAAATGTCATATTCCAGACTTCCCACAGCAGCAAAACTGTCCTTAAACTCATTGCAAGAACAAATACAATGAAGGTTTCTGCATTTGGGAAGTGGAGGTGGCTTTGGTAAGCTGTTTAAAAATATCTTTAATTTCAATCACTTTCTTCTTTGTGACCTTTGCATCTCACAGACATCTGCCACAGGGAGAGGGAGGTTCAGCTGAGTGAGAGCCTGAAACAGGCAAACCCCGTGCCTGAGAAGCACCCTGGAGGAAGTCTGGGCAAAGTGGAAATGGAAAGAGCAGTACTAAGGGGAGGAAATCTGGAAGTGTGCTGGACCTCAACAGTTCTGCTGCAGCCAGTCAGCAAAAGCCTCCTGCCTGGGAGCAAAGACTTTAGCAAGGACGGTGCATTAGTCAAGAGAGGACGGAAGATCAGGAGACAGCCTGCTGCTTTCCCAGAGAGGGAGCAGGTGAAAGGGATAAAATGAATGAGATTGAGGAGGGCTGGCCTCTGGCACTCCTGGGGCATGTTTTTTCTGTAGATGAAGTGCAGCTTCATCTACATACAGTGATGGGAAGATGACATTCCCATCACAACTACCACAACCAGGGTCCAAGGAAGCAAAGAGTGCAGCTGCCAAGTCCAAACTGTAAGAGCAGAGGGCATGCTGCTTCCCACCCCAAACTGACTTGCTGGCAGTTTTCTTGGAGGTGTCCACACAGTCTTCCAGAACATTTGCCTCTGGAGAAGCACGCATGTATGCACAGACATCTCTGTACCACTAAAATAAATCCATGCTCAGAGGTCATTGTGTCCTGGACAGGGACTAAGTTCCAGCCCAAGAACAGAGAGCAGCTTGAGTGCATGGCAAAAATAAGGTTGTGCTTTGCTTTCACAGCACATTCCCTCAGTGGCATGGATTGCTCTTAAGAGTCAGTTGACAGTAACTTACAAGCCTCCCCCCCCAAAAAAAAAAAAAGATTGAATAATGACTGTGAGAACTTCTGTAAAGGGGTGCCAGTGTGTTTTATCCTCACCCCCCTGGAGACACTGCTCACCTAGGGGCCTGAATCATGAACCCAGAATAAAATGAGGACATGGTTCCTTAGTCTGAAGGCAAATAATTACATGTTTCTGAAGCCACTATTCTTTTACTTCAACCTGATCACAGTGCAACTATTTTCTTATGAGCTTTTTCAACTGGAGGCAGCTGGTTTTAGAGGTAAGATGGTCAATGAGAAAAATTAAAAGTGACACATTCCCCTGCTTTCAAGCTTCTGATTAACTTTTGGTCTTAACTG
Source organism: Antrostomus carolinensis (assembly GCF_000700745.2). Classification (NCBI taxonomy): domain Eukaryota; kingdom Metazoa; phylum Chordata; class Aves; order Caprimulgiformes; family Caprimulgidae; genus Antrostomus; species Antrostomus carolinensis. The sequence continues at coordinate 28,270 of NW_010340506.1, forward strand.
TATGATTTTCAGGTTTTGGGTTTGTGGTGGGGTTTTTTGTTGTTGTTGCTTCGTTGGTTGGTTGATTGATTTGGTTTGGGTTTTTTAATCTAGTTGCTGCATGTTCTAAATACTGCAGTGAGGTGTTTGTAGTGTAGGAGTAGTATTCTGTTACCGGAAACTTCGGGAATAATCCCTGTGAGGCCAGTATTGTTCCAAAATCAGGAGAGTCAGCAAACAGGAATGTCATCTTCCCAGTCATTGTTAAATGCTGAAAAATTAATATCCTTTTATCACTGCAACATATCTAGCTCTCTGTATCTTTTCTGAAACCTAGCAGATGGAATATATATTATTTATGTGTTTTTTTTATTTTTACAGTGCATGCTTTTATCATGACTTTTTCCAGGTTAGCCCTGCTATACGTCACCTGAGCAATAAAATGGGATGCTTCTCAATTTGGCATCTTGGAGGCTGACTGTCTCTATCCAGCTGCATTAGACTCATATTGATATGAACTTCAGAAACAAAAAAATGGTTAGATCTGCAGGGCCATGTGAGATTGGGTGTGTGTTGTGCCAGACACTGTACAAGGTGACAAACCTTCGCTCTGTGAGGACTACTAGAAAGGAAGGAAGAGTCATGATTGCATGTAATGGGCAGAGATGGGATGGAGGTCTTTTGTTTCCAAACATGTGCTCCGGCTGCTTCCCCCCTATACGGTCCCATGATGTTCAGCTTGGTAACAAGAAGGATGGGCAGGACTGCTGGAAGCCATCAGAGGCCTTAGGACAACAAGAAGGAGCAAATGATGTTCCCAAGGTTGCTTACATCCCCTGTTCTACAGTCTCCAAGAGGAAGGAAGAAACAATGTAAACTGATAATCAGCATGGTCAATCATGGTTACAGAAATGGAAAGAGAAGTCAGGTAATATCTCAGTGGAAACTGAGTGTGCACAATGAACCACTCAGAAACAACAAAGAAGTCAAGCATTTGGAAATCTCAAAGAAGGTGTAGCTCACTAGGGATTTTTACTGCAGTACTTTGTGGCACAGCTCTTCAATGCACAGGGAAGAAGTGTTTTTTCCACAGGCAATTCAAGAGAATTTTAATACTGAATCTGACAAGCTGTCCCTTCAGGCTGGACAAGAGCTGTGTTCAGAGCTACTAGGGGAGAAATCTTCCCCTCCCACCGTCCTTGTTCAACTTCTGGTTCTTATGTAAGGTGGGGCATACCAAAATTTGTACCTTTTGTTTCCAAATCAAGAGGCCCCGTGATAGTCTTCCCTAGGTAGTGAGGTACACAATCTTGTGTTTATAAAGGGTGTTGCATCTGAATGCATCTGCAAGTACTTGTGCCTTTGAAGAGGTAGATACAAGATATGAAAGCAAATCCAAATATTAGTACAGCAATAGATTTGACGGGATGGGGAAAATGTGTTCCTGTTCCAACATCACTCCAGTGTGGTTAAATTGTATGCATATTAAACAGTAATACAGTAGGGATCCTGCTTCCACCCCCCTGCTGTGGGGAAGAGATTTTCAAAGAACTTGTCACCTTCACAGTTTCATTGAGAAAGAGGTGCTGGCAGAATGAGAACTATCTTATAATTCATAAAGAAACTGTTTCTGTTTTCCCTTTGCTAGCAATGCTTCTGCAGCCTTAAAGGAACTGCACTACCACCACAGTTCAAAATACAAGAAAGTGGGTAAAGTAGCAATTTGTAAGTCATCTTCTGGTCTCTCCAAACTCTCACATTTGCTTTTCAATGTTTCTTTTTCCATGGTTTTGGGAATATTTCCCAGTCTTCCTTATGTAAAATATAATCATGGCTGTCACTGCTGCCGCAAGCACAGGAGTTTCCCAGATTTGCTGTTCAATATTTAATATCAGCACACATGGAAAAAAAAAAGATATTATTTCTTCATTATTATTATGTACATTACAGTGGTTTTTGGCATTATGGGGTTTTTTGTTGCATAAAGTTTCTTTTTCTATTTTTAGTACATTGAATACTGGTACATCAAATAATAGATTGCTGACTGTGCAGAGATTTACAGAGCAAGGCAAGTGCTTAGCAACAGTAAGTAGCACAGCAAACTTTTCTTTACAGACAGAAGAAAAAGCATTCAGCATTGAGCTGATACAGAGCTGATGGCCATCAATACCTAGTCATGACAGCGGTATAGCAAGAGCACTGTGGGATGTCCTGGCATATTTCATCTTGTGATGAATGAACTCATTGCGGGTCTTGCCATGGCTATTGCAGCTTCACGTTTTTTCCCCCATTATCTTTGGAGGAGTCCTCAGCTATTCTGAGATAAGAAGTTAAGGAGGACTTCTCACTAGACACCAAGGAACAAACTGGAAGCAGCAAACCCATTTTTAGCAGCCTGTACATGTTGGTCCTACATTCCCTAGATCAGAGTGAAGCACTTCAGGGAAATAATAACTTTTATTAAGGGCCTGCTTTGATATAGAGGAAAAGTATTGATATAGATTTTTCTGTGCAGTTTTACCTTTTGGCATACCTTCCAAAAAACAGCAATGCAGAGGGTGTAATGTGATATTCTTCACCTTTGCAGCAGCATCAAGAAATCCTTTATATCTTCACTTCCATGGGGCATTTTAACAAGAGAAAGGCAGTGAAAATATTGGCAGAAAAGCAGGAGCACTAGAAGCTATAGCTGGTGCTGCTTGGTGAGCTCCTGTTTCCCTCACAACACCTTCCCAAGCAATGCTGAGGGTTGTGCATGCAAAGCATGTGTCCTCCTCTTATTAACAGATTACTTCCTCTGGAAGAGGTTGGTGGAACTAGGTAAAAAAAATGGTGATGATATGTAAGTTTGTCACCCTCTGCCATTGTGGGCTATTCCCGCATGTGGTGCCATGCTCGCTGGCACAGGCAGGGACAGAAGACAACCAGGAGCATGTGGCACTGTGCAGCAGCTGGAGGAGAAAGCAACTGGAAAAAATTAATTACTTAAGTGGGTAGAGAGACTGGATCTGTAGCTGATCCCATTTGGCATGAGTCAGATGATAAAACTTGGTGCTTTTATTTTCTGTCTTGCCAGAACTGCTCCAGTGCTCTTATGGAGGCTGCAGGTAAATGAAATGTAGCCAACTTACGTCCTGGTAGTGGAATAATTAGGGAAACAGAGCACTATGTAAGTACCAAAGCTTCAGGAGTGTACACAAATCCCTGCCCTTCTGTGCCTGTGAGCTCAGTTTTGCTTCTGGTTGTTGATTGCACTCCGGCGTGGTGTCAGTAGTGCCAGGCAAGGGACCACAGCCAGGCGATACTTGGCACTGCTACCATTGCTCATGTTATCCAGCAAAAAGGCAAGCAGAAATTCCCCTGGAGCTGTGACGGGATGCTTCTGTCTGCCCAAGTGGTGTATAGGGTTGACCTGGAATGAAAAGCCAGGTGTAGAAATTCCCGTGTAGCTTTCTTACTCCTGTGTTAAAGTGTGGTAGCTTTCAAAAGGTGATGAGTATGGTCTTGGGACAGAAAAAAAGAGAAAGTGGGCAAGCATGGTGCATCGGTGGTGTGGTAGGGACTCCAGATTCCCTGTATCCACCCCTTGCTCTAGTACCTAGGGCATGTGAGCAGCATGAGGATATGTTGTCAGCTATCTGTGGCAAACCCTGTAGCAGCATCAACTCCAACCTCCTTGTGCTTCTAACACCTGAGGAAAAGCAAGGGATTTTATGTTGCTCTCCATATTGACAGTTTCTTCCAGACAACTCATGGCCACCAACTGTCAAAGCAGCCTTAATATAATTTCCAGAGGAGTGAATGAATGGTGAAGAAAGAGCATCTGTTAAATGCACTGAGTGGGGCTGGGTTTGAAGAAAGCAGTAGCTAACAACTGTTGCAGATAATTGAGCACTAGAAACCCTTTTTTCCTGCCAAGTTTTCAAGGTAGTACCTTATTTTTTTACTCCCTGTTACTCTTGTTTAATCTCTGAAGCATGGGATGCAGCATTAGGAGTGCTGAGAGGAGTAATTCTTGTGTGTGAAAAAGCAGAGAAAGTGGCAATGAGTGAGATCTTGTAGCACCTTCCTTAGCAAAACACTGAGGAGGGGGCAAAGCTTGCTTGGTGGCTCCTGTATTTCTGACATCACCCAGAAGCCAGTGGTAAAGATGGAAAAGAGTGCTGAAGTGCTGTGCTGAAGTAAAGCCTCTCTCAGCTAGCGAATCTCAGCTTGACTTTTTTCACCTTGCTTTTCTTGCCTTTTGGCAAATGCTTTTCTTTAAACAGCTGAGTCATGAAGTGTCTTGAGGCAAAATGCAGTGGTTTCAGGGTCTGGTGTGAAGGTATGAAAGTTTTAGAGTATAGGCTCCAGCAGTCTAAAAACATCTGTCTTTTTTTTGATTTGTTCTTCTTTTGTACTTCATTTTATTTATGTTTGTGTGTGTTTTTAATCTAAGACACACTGGAAAAGACAAAGGACATGGGAAGTTATCTCTGGAGTTTAGCCTTGCCTCATGCATTGTCTCTCCTTGCAAAGTCTATAACATGTAAACTGGTCAGAGAACAAAAGTGTTCCCAGGAGCAACTTGCTTGCCTCCAGATACTCTTGAATTCATTGTGTTGTCTGGAGTAGGCACATGGGCCTGGGCAGCTAGGATGGAGGCCAAGACACGGTGGGAATGGGCACCTTTATAATGTGTTTGTGTGGATGTCTGCGTGGATATATGCATAAAACTTTAACCTAACCTCATGGGTGTTCTGTTAGGTTAGTAATGCCTGAGTATGAGTATTCTACAGCAGTGGTGCCCACCACCCTTTCTTGAAAGCCATTGCTGTCCCTTGTTCTTACATTTTGCAGTGGATTGACCCTAGCTGAATGACAGATGCCCACCAAAGTCACTCTATCACTCCCCCTCCACAGCTGGACAAGGGAGAGAAAATACAACAAAAGGCTTGTGGGTTGAGATAAGGACAGGGAGGGATCACTCACCAGTTACCATCATGGACAAAGGAGACCTGACTTGGGGAAATTAATTTAATTTATTGCCAATCAAATCAGAGTAGGATAATTAGAAATAAAACCAAATCTTAAAACACCTTTCCTCCACCCCTCCCATCTTCCTGGGCCTAAATTTACTCCCAATTTTCTACCTCCTCCCTCCTAGTGGAACAGTGGGACAGGGAATTGGGGTTGCAGTCAGTTTGTCACATGTTATTTCTGCTGCTCCTTCCTCCTCAGGGGGAGGACTCCTCACACTCTTCCCCTGCAGCAGCATGGGGTCCCTCCCACAGGAGACAGTCCTCCATGAACTTCTCCAACATGAGTCCTTCCCATGGACTATGGTTCTTCATGAACTACTTCCACGTGGGTCCTTTCTCCAGGAGCCTGCTCCAGTGCAGGCTTCCCATGGGGTCACAGCCTTCTTTGGGCATCCACCTGTTCCAGCATGGCGTCCTCCATCGGCTAAAGGTGGAAATCAGCTCCAACCTGGACCTCCATGGGCTGCGGGGGGCCAGCCTACCTCATCGTGGTCTTCACCACAAGTTGCAGGGAAATCTCTGCTCCACCACCTGGAGCACCTCCTCCCCCTCCTTCTTCACTGACCTTGGTGTCTGCAGAGCTGTTTCTCTTGCATCTTCTCACTTCTGTCTCCAGCTGAAAAATGAGCTGGGTTTTTTTTTTTTCTCTTCCCCTTCTTAATTATGTTAGCACAGAAGTGTTACCATCATTACTGATGGGCTCAGCCTTGGCCAGCAGCAGGTCCATCTTGGAGCTGGCTGGCATTGGCTCTGTCAGGCACAGGGGAAGTTTCTGGCAGCTTCTCACAGAAGCCAACCCTCTGCCCTCCCCCCATCCCTGCTACCAAAACCTGGCCACAAAAACCCAATACACATTTTAATGAGAATATTGTAGAAATGATGGGAGCAGCTGCTGGGAATCCCCTCTATTAGAGAACTGTATGTCTGTGTGTAAATACAATGCATGTATCTCACTTTAGACAGTTTTCTTTGTATTAATTACCCTGAAATCTACCAAGATGTACCTCTTTTTCTCACATCTGTGGGACTTTTATCTATGCCTGTGTGCCTAGGTCTATGCTTTGCTGCTTCTTTGTTCTATGTAAAACCGTTTTGCATCTCCATTCCACTGCATTGGTATTTATCCTACAGAAACATGTTACAGTAACTCCTTACCCCGTTCATGGTGACTGACTTAGTTCCATTTATAACTGTGGACTTCAGAGCCAAATATAGCTATTCCAAACTTATAGAGCATTGGTGAGGTGCTGTCCTAGAGAGACAAATTGAAGCTATATTTGAAAAGCTTAGGGATGATTTAAGTATGTTGGTTACATGGAGAAAAATCACAGATTGCATCTTTGTCCTTTCTGTCTGTAGAGAATAACCAGGAGCTGAAGATGGTAGAGGGGCAACAGATGGGGAAATAACCATCCCTAGTGATGTAAAACCTACTGGCTTCCAGGAGCAGCCTGCAATCCCCCTCTACTGCTCAGGAACTTCCCAATAGTGCATGCTGAAAATGAAATCCATGCATGTTCTATCTTGAGAAAATTTCTTTGCTTCTGCTTCTTGGCAGCATCCTCAATGGGTTCTATAAAGAGTGCTTTAGAGTAATGCAGTTGTTAACTCTGCAGAAATTTCAGTGCACTGACCCCAGAGAATTGTCAGAGGTAGATGTAATTATTTGTGAAGGAATTCAGGCCTGGATTATGAAATATTTGCTCATGTCATCCTCTTTGACACTCCAAGTGAGTGGGAGAAATGTGGAGGCACTGATGTTATCAACATGAGCATGGAATGTTAGTGCTGCTGGAAGCTGAGGATTTCAGGAGAGAGGGGACACCTCTGCAATGCACATCAGGGTAGTCAGTGGTCAACAGGAGGCAGAAACCATGTCCATCTCAATTCTTTTCTTGTGGAAATGTCTGACACTCCTGTGCAATAAAAGACAAGCAGTTGGTCTCTGCATTTTCTAGCTCACTAGCTGTGTAATGTGGGGGACATATCTATGGGAAAAGTACACATAGTCACTGAATGAGGGTAGAGGAGCTCCCCTGGAAAACAGACAGGGCAATGGGAACTGATAGAACTATTGAGCCCTCATGGCAGAAAGCTGGGCATAAGTCTTTCTTGGAGGCTGTGCCATAGTACAATTTGTGGTTTTTACACTTCCTAGCTGTGCATCAAATCCTGCCTCTGCAAAGATTAAGGTGAAGGGAGAATGGATCCTCATAACTCCACACCATCAGACTTCACCAGTTTGCTGTATTTTGTCAGCAGCTTAGTCTCCTGTTTTTTTGGCACTTGAGATAGTTCAGAGAATCTGCAGTAAAACTGAGCAGTTTGCTGAAGCAGTTAGTGATCAGTTCTACTGTTGCTTGGCCATGGCACGTGTCAAACATGCCCAGATACAGTGTGGAAAGGTTGTCATTCTCTTATCCAAAGGTCACTTTGTAGCATGTTCTACTAGCTCATTTGAAAGACTTCTAGTGGTGGGGCTGGCTCCCCACAATGCCACCAGGTAACCCATACATTGGGGTTTTTCCTGTTGTCTAACCTTGCTGCCACATAGTGCTGTAACTCTTTGTCCCACCTGCTACAGATGCAGCAGAGTGCACTGTTCCTCTTTGTATCAAGGTTTTGGAAAATAAAGCATGTTTGCATATATTTTCTCTTATAAAGAATATCACTTTGTCCCCTCTTCCCCAAATCTGTCATGTTTTCCTTACCACAAGTAGTATTTGTTTCTTGCCTCTGGACTTTTCCCAGTTGTTCCACCAGTTCATCCAAAGGCAGGCCCCAAGATGACTGCTCAAATCTGCAAACAGTGGATATAGTTGACACTGAACTCTAACAGCACATTTATTAAACAATGGTTAAAGCACTTCATTGTTTCAAAAGGCCATAAATTTAGCTAATATCTTTATCTGAAAATGAATTTTAACATATTCTCAACCTATTTAGAACCATATTCTCCACTGCTATAGGTACTAGAGGGTCAACTTCTTGCTTCAGCAACTGCCACAGTCTGAGGCTTCTCCCTGGCTGCCTTTTCAGAATGCTCTCTGCAGCCCAGAAGCTTACTGAGCTTGAAGTGTTATTACACACTCTAACACACTGTTACGCACTTAGTTGAGCATCACCCTCAGTAACTTGAATGACATCATAATGTGCAATTTAGGATGTATTTCTGTGAAAATATCCCCTACCTACTTGTGTTTTGGTTTCATGGTTTGGTTGGGTTGGTTTATTTTTTAGCCTAGCAAATCTACTGCAGCTGTGAGTGCTGCAATATTTTTTAGTTTTCTCTTTTTCCCAGGGAAAGGTTCAGAACGCATGGGGCTGCAGCTATGCTTTTGGTTTCTGAGAACCAGTTTCCTTGGTGGAAGGGGGAGGATGGAGGAAGTAGGATTAAAATTAAATAGGGTGTGAATTGAAAACATTGTAGTTCCTTGCAATTAACAAGTAGTTGATGCTTTATTCAGACCAGTCTTTGTGTGTTTAATTTAGAATAAAATCCTTTGATTCTGATGCGTCAGTGCCTAGCAGAGCTAGTGCAGAATAGCTGTGCTGGAAAAAGTCCCCAAACAGACAAGCCCTGTGTGTGGAGTATATGATCCATTCTGTCCTCTGTAGGATACTATCATTGACACTCCTGTTCTGCAAAATTCCACCCTGTCCTCTAAGAAGGCATGTAGTGCCAGGTCCTTGGGCAGGTTAAACAGTCATTTTTTCAGGCCTACCTAGAATTTTGCATATTCTGATATGAGAGAGGAGCAATTCCCTCTGCATTCCTCCATTGTGCAACCTTCCAGCATTTAAAATTTGTGACTCAAAATCATGGGACTGCTTGTATGATTTGTTGATACGTTTTAGGGCTTTAAAAAAATCAATAACATCTTTAAAGAAATAGATAAGCCCCCTGATTGTAGTCAGATGTGGCATTGTATGACTGTAGGAGCTGCAACAATATTAAAAAAAACCCACAAATAACATGAATCCCAAAAAATCATGTGAGCAGCCAGTGCTGATTTCAGTGTTTTTGTTGTACAAGATCAAGGACATTTAAGTTACCCATCAAGCTGCTAAGTTTAACAGACACCCATTTTCTTTCAACAGCAGGCTAGCACCTATGGCAGTCAACAGCAAACTGAAATACAATTTTTTGACATAATTATGAACTTTCATACAAATAAATGGGATTTGAGGCCTTTTGAACTGCTTCTGCAAATTTGGATACCTGATGTCAGCAATTATGTTGTAGTGCATATCCTCCTTGTTATAAATAGTTAATGTTTGTCAGTTATCTGTGTTTTGCAGACCCATAGTTGTGCAGCATTTATGCTATTGAGAATCCTTCGATGTTGTAATAGCAGTTATTTCCAGATGACACTTATCTTCAAGGACATAAATTCCCTGCTTCTCATGTAGGACGTATTCTAGGTGTATTTCCAAAAGGCCAACTGCTTATTATTTATAAATACTCTGAGCCAGTAATTACTAGACCAGCTTTTGGTAGTTTTGCAAGCCATATTTCAGGTTGCTTTTTCCACAGCTAAAATGATGCTGACTGAAGATTAAACTTGCTTCTCACCAAGGGACTGTGCCCAAGGTCCACAGTTTTGCCAACATTTGAGATATAATCATAAAATTGTAAATGCTGCAATTTTCAGTTGACTTCTTTGGCAGCCAGTAGTTTTCAGACCACCACAGGCAACACAGGAGTTTTGGATCATCCCCAGATTGATTGTATTGTTTGTGTCTATTTGGAAGCTGCTTTCAGCTCTCAGCTCAAAGCAAAAATGCTTCTGAATGTTTGGAAAAAGCTACTCCAGAATATGCTGGCTCTCAGCTTTTGTTCAAGCTGCCTGAAGCCACATCTATATAGGAAAGTTAATTTGGACTGCAACAGGTTGTGAATTAAAAGTAGAGGAGCTATTTTCAATTAACATCTTAAATTGGCACCCCTATCTCTATGTATACAGTGTAATGGAAGGCAGACTGAAGTTCTTTTGCTCACACTGAATAAGGCTTGATAGGTGATTTCCCAAGGTGTGCCTGTGTAGAGCTAGTTGATCTTGAATTTTTTTCTTTGGCCACTTACAGTGCAAGTCTAACCTGTGGCTCTTTGGCTTACTATTTTGTATATTATCTTTAGCTGTTGGAGACCCCACTGAAATGGGGTTTCAGCCCCACTGAAATGCTGAAGTGCAAACAGTCAGAAAGTGTTTTTACCAGAAAGCAGGAAATACAGAACAGAGCTGTCCATTCATGGTCTTTTCTGGCCCAGACTGTCAGGACCTCTACCTCTGCCATTCAACTGTGATTTACTTGGTTCTTCAGTTTCCCAGAGAAAACCCAATGAAGGCAGCACACAAAGACCATCCAAATCCCTGAGACACTCTTTGTCCTGTCTGGCACACGGAGCCTCCATCTGCTTGGGCCCTCCATGTTGGGAGGAAGATAGAGTCTCAGTTGTATGCTTGTGTTAACGTCCACTGTCACTCATGCACAGAGATTTGCAGCCTAGAGTCTGTAAATTTTTAAATGTTAAGTCTGCATGTCTACAGAGATGCTCTTAAAAGAGAACAGCAAGCACTCAGACAGTGGTGAGGTCCTGACAGTGACTAGCCTGGGAGCTTCAGCCCACTGAAGTAAAAAATCTTCTCTCCCAACAGCTTTGCAGCTGTCTGAAATGTTCTGCTTTTGAATTTTTATATTATGTGTATTTTCTTCAGGCAAAAAAAGAATCTGGAAAATTTCAAGATTTTTATTAGGATTGGGATTGTTGGTCTTTTGTTTGCACCAACTTCCAGGCATTTTGTATTAGGAGATTGTGTCTGAATTTGGTGAGATTCTGGGTATGTCTTTGCAGAAGGGACAAGATGTACAATATTTCAAATTGCAAAAGAAATACCACAGTTTAAATGCTTTTTTCCACATTACAGTGCTCCCTGTTGCTTTTCTGGGAGTAAATGATTTCAATAAATTGAAATTTGAGAAGACTCTTTTTGCAGCAAGACAATTTTGTGTGGTGTTATCACTGTAGTTTATTGATGTTGTCCCAACATATCCAACCCATGTGAAAGAGCATAACAGCACTCCTATCAAAGATGGTTAAGACATGAATGATATTTAGACTATAACTGATGCTGCTTGGACTTTTAGCTGCCAGCCTACAGAGTATTATACCTTTTCCTGAAAAGTTTGCAGTGGTTAAACTGACTTGCCTCTGAAATGAAGACAAAACCCAGAAGACATGATGATTTCATGAGGTGTCTTCCAGTACAATTTGTCCTGTGATCCTATGATTGTATGTGGTTTCACTGCAGTGTTAAGTGCATTGACAGGCATGCTGCATAATCTAACTGAGGATTATCATGTCCATACTGCTGTTGTTCATGTACGTTACCAGATACCTGAGGAAATTATGGTCTTATTACTGAATTCATGGGGACTGGATATTCCTTCTGAGTCTGCAGGGCACTTGTGGGAATGCACTGGAGAACCATTATACTTCAGTGGCACAGTTGATGTCTGTATCTGACATATGTAAAAATGAAGCTTATTAATCTGCAAAATGCCCTTGTTCATACATCTGATTTAGCCTACACACCAGAAAAGGGCCATCTCCAATTATGAAGAACTCCTTATCGGACAAATTATCTCCTATAAAGCACCATCCTATCTGAGCCTCTTACACTGTTTCCATTCTATGTTACCACTACTGTGTTAAATGTGGACATGTAATTTGTGATAGTCCCAGATAAGTATCAAGCTAGAAACCATGACAGATCTTTGGGATTTAGGTGATGGTTGCATTAAACATAGATGAAAAGCTTTTATTTTAGGGATGGAAGACAGGGACTGTCTGCCTGTGTTTCACTTAGTGACATTTTACAAATGAAATTAATGGTTTGGGATTACTTCCAGCTTAATTAAGTGTTTGGAGTGGAACAGCAAGAGATGGTATACATGTAATTGCTCAAGAGTTTTTAGGCAGAGAGCCTGCTTTAACTCTAAGTGTAAAGATATTACTTTGGGGTTCATTTTCACATACATTTTCATCAGTTTGGACTCTTATGGTTGTGCATTCCATGTTTTCGAAAAACATGGTTAGAGGGCACACAGAAAAGAGGAGTCTGGGCCTTGCCACAACCTTCCTGTGGGGTCCCAGAAAAAGCATTCCTGTTGCTCTGTGCCTGTCCTCTCTGTGTCCACTTTGTTGCCCTTGCCTCTGTATGTTAAGTATCTACTGCAACACTGCCTTATGGAATATACACACTGGGAATGATAATATTTCCCATTTTCCATTGCCGGGGTAAATCCTGTCACATGGCCATGGGGAGTAGATAATTCAGATCACAGAAGTTGGATGTAGCACACCCTAGTTGATCACATATCTTTGGTAAGGGTTATTTTTTATTAATTTAAAAACTGTGCATGGTATAAGTCTGCTTAGTGCCATGGGTAGGGAACTAAAATTATGGCAAGCTAGTCCTGACTTTAACATGACAGAATCTCATTTGCCATAAAGTAGGGCAAATGGATCTCTGCCTCAGAGATTCACTCATCTCTGCATAAGTGAATCATCTGGTCCATTGACTCTCTTTTCTTGAGGGGAACTTCATGCCTCTGTCATGTCGTGTCGCAGCAGAAAAGCTCTCCTTGTTTGCTAGAAATCTGCCTTCTCCATCATTGGGACCATCAGCCTGTTGGATATCTATGGCCCTTCCTGTGATGCAGCAGTCTGATAGAATGCATCTTTTTGCTTTCAGTAACATGAGCCAGATTAAGGCCTCTAAATTATATGAGCTTATAAACTGGGTTGTTCTTGTCTTCAGCTGTTTGAAACCCTTAATACTGTACTATGTTTACAGAGGACCTTGCTTTATTAGATTACCCTCTTTAACTGGGCTGAAATTGTATTATTATGCCAATGCCTGACCATCTCTTTCTTGAGCCAGTTAAACTTCTGCCTATGGATGTCAGGAAAAATTTTACTTGAAAACTTTAAATTAATCTTTAGCTCAATATGGTTTTTTTAGAAACAATTTATAGTTTGCCATTTACTTAAACAGAATCAGGCACTCTTCCATGGAAGATTTAAAGATAATCTGGTTTATTTCTTCTCTAAGAAGTCCTTAATTTGTTGTTAGTTTTCCACTATAGAACAGTAGGATTTTTTCTTGTCGTCATCCAGAGAGGGAGAGGAAAGAAGAAAATCCATGATAGATATTGATGAATCCAGATTTTCTCCTTTATAAATGTGTTAATTCAACTTAAAATCTTGAAAATTCAGGACAAAGTGTGTAGGATACTTTAGGCTGGTGCATTTTATTGAAAGCAGATAAAAATAACATAATTTTGAGACTTGTCTTTGGGTCTCTGGGCAGCTGCAGAGGAAGAAGCATTTATACTTTTATCTGAATTAGATTTAATTCTGATTTAGTGGGACTACAGATCACTGTATATGTTAAAGATCTGTTTATAAATGATTAACAGATGTTTAAATGGTTAATTGCTATAGATTGGTTAGTTGCATATAACTGTGTGTAAAATTACCCGGATATATTCTTGCATGCATAAATAATATAACTATTAGAGCTGTATGTTGCTTCTGTTTGCTTAGAATATATTAGCCTCTATACATCTATTTTATAATGCAAAAACCCATACAATATGACTAGACACTTCTAATCTTTATGGAGAAAACTACAGTTAATTAGTAAAGCACAGCCCTTTAGGTCCCCTAACATTTCAGATCATCCTTATCCAAATGCTACATTCCTTGTGGGCTGAGGTTGGATGATGTTGTTGGAGTACAGGTACAGTAGAAAGCCTGAGCATGAGTTTGTGCTATTCTACCTTACCCTGAAGATATCCAGCATTTTAAAGAAAATAAGAAGAGCAGAAATGGAAGATGAACTCAAAAAAGTGGTGGGTTTTTACAGCGTTTTCCTTTACTATTGTTCCCTAGCGATTGGGAGCCTCACACAACTGTGCAGCTGGAATAATGTTGCATGTGTGCAGTGTAAGACCCCCTGCTTCCAGAGGCTTAACACCATAAGAGTGATGGCCTCATGCTCCAGTGGTTGGGTTGGGACTGGTGAGCTCTGAATGCATGCTGAAACTAAACAACAGAAGACAAACTTCTGAAAAATAGCAGCATTTCTCTAATGCTGCTGGTATGCCTAATAGCAGATGAGTGAGATGCCATTTGTCTTGTTTGGCCCAAATTAAGGAATGCATGAGAGAAGGACATGCACCTATTGGAGTGGGCAGCTAAAACAACATTGGATTCCTTCCTTCTTTTGTTAGTAATTGTCCCTTTGCCCTCAGTGGGACTGTATTGAGCTCTTGTCAAGAACAATACTCTGCAGTTAGTGAGATGAGATGATGTTTAAAGTGGGGCAGGAAGCACTTTGGACCCCAAATTAATGATGTCCTTGTCAATGAAACACATTTCTTTTCAATAAAATTCTCATTGACAAAAGGGGCTTTTAGATCAGAGGGGCACCCTACACTAAGCCTAAATAAGCCCTGTCACAATTTTTAACAACATGATGTTTTTCAGGTCATGTCACTGAGCAAAGTAAATAAGACAACCTTTATGGTTCATTTTGGTCTTTACATTTTTGTATAGTAGTTACCAGTAGTTATTCCAGGTAAGTGACTCAGTACTTCCTACTGCCATTTCTTGCTTTCAAAAAATGATAACTTTACAAGACATGTCAATTATAATTTTAGGATTATCATTTCACCTCCAAGTGTGGCAAAAATAAGCGAGATCTTTCTTGCAAAGAGCTGTGAGAGTTCATGCAGAGCTTTGGTAGGGAATTAGGCACTAGGTATTGTGCGTTCCTTGGAGAATTTCTTGTCCTGTGATAGTAGAATGTATTCAGAGTCAGCTGCAACAGGAGAGAATCAAGGCATAAATTATTTAGATCTATTAATTATCAAATTAATAATTGTCAATACTAGCAATGTGTGTAAATTTTTAAATAGTCCTGCCAGAGATGTAAAATTTTTCATTGATTTCACAGCTTTTTAATTGGAAAGAAATGCTCTACACACCAAATTAATTCAGTCAGTTCACTGACAGTAGATATTTTTGGTGACACAGTAGCACTGCACAAAACTTTTGTTCAGTCAAGGACTAGGACATTAGGAGATGGCACTTCAAAGAAAAACCTTTCAGTGCTAGGGATTGTCCTGGTTTTGCCAAACCACCACAGGGAAGTACCTTATTTCCTGGCTCTTGCACAGCAATAAAACTGAGTCATTGGTCAATTCACTTTGTGTTATTTGTTGAATTTGCTTTCATTCTTATTATGCCTTTCTCTGAGCACAGGAAAATTCAGCTATCTAAAACTCCTCCTTCAAAAATCCTCCTTCCTGCTTGATCAGGTAGCCTCAGTATTGTTAAAGGGTGTTGGAAGCCTCAGGTTCACCAAGGTGCTTTTCCAAGCTAGTCTTGTCCTTGCAGACAGACCCTAACTCAAGTGGAGTTAGCAGGTCACAAGTCAACGTAATTAGGCATTGGGTAATAGTGAGTTAAGAGAAGTACTTACAATCTTTTGTCATGTATTGGCTTATAATTTATCCTCAGTTCTAATCCAAAAGCTTTCTGAGCCCTATTTTTCTCAGATTCTGGAGATCATCAAGTGCTTATAATAGTCAGTGTGGACACAGTTCTAAAGTATGCAATTAATTAATGCCATTTATAAAGTTGAAGTTTGCTTGGTGCCATATTGCTTTCTCTTGCTATAGGAGAGCCTTCTCGTAGTACTATTGATACCAATATTGATTCTTTCACAAGTGAAAGGGAGTGCTCACCTCTGCCTCTGTGAACTCTTCCAGGAACTGGTGGGGGGACACCTGGAGAGTCATAGGCCAGTCCCACAGGCTGACCACCTGTGAATGAGAGCAGAGTCTGCATTTTGGATGTGGCATTCCTTCTCCAGGCTTTGTAAGGGGGCCCAGAAGCAGCATCTTCAGAAAGACAGACAGAACTTTTCACGTCTATGTTTGATCCCATTTTCTGTGAGTTAAATGCTATTTCTGTGTAAAAGTTCAAACACATTGGAATGTGATGTGTAGAAAGACTTCACATGTGGAGCAAGGGGGTAAAACAATAGGATATGAAATCTTAAGGTTGCAGCCATCTTCTAGATTTCAACTAACTGATTACAAGTTATACCCATAGGCTGCATGTAAGATCAGGTAGGTCCCCCTTGGCTTTGCAGCTGTACAGATGGTGTTTGAGAAGGTTTAAGCTTTGGCAAGCTTATAACTAAATACCAGAGTCAAAACAAATTTTGTGGGAATATGACCACATGGATAAAGAGAGAGGATGAACTGAAGATCACAGAGAAGTGGTAAAATAAGGGCAAAAAGGTACATTTTTCAAGGTCTCCATCTTTAATCTGTTTTTTCTAGAATTCATTATTATCCCCCAGCTCTGCAAACTGTGTATGTCCTGCTCCATGAGCCAGTATGTCATTATGGCAAGCAGTCTGATCTTAATGACGATGATTGTGGGTTCCTGGAAATGGTGATTCATATGCTACATGGAAGAACTGCTCTTTGGAAACTCGCCTCAATCCTTGGGCCAGTACAATAACTGTTTCCTTTTCAGGATATTATTTATTTAAAAAGTAAGCAGATCCCTTGCTAGCCATAGACCATGCAAAATAATAGTAACGACACAGGATTTTTCTTTTGATTTGCAGTTACGAGAGGATAAAAAGCCATACATGAGTGATGATTTGCAAAATGAGAAGGAATCCTGTTGGTACGTTACTGATAAAATATAAATTATTTCTACCAATCTTTGGTATCATAGCCCCTCTCCAATATCTTCAAGAGGACGAATTCCTGAGGTTCCTCTGTATTTTCCAAGTATAGATCCACCAGACTTTCCTCCTTTTAGAAATGAGCACACAGGCAGAAAATTTGTGTTCACTGGATGAGTGAAAAGTCAATTGGTAGCTAAACTAGCCATCACTGGAATCTATTTAAATGCAGATTCCAGAAGTTGTGAGTGAAAATTGGAGGCAACATGTTCCAATTTTAAGTGTTTCATTATTTATTTTTAAGGTTCATTTTAAGTTTTCACCACAATGTCCTACTAACACCTCACAGAGACCATATGAAGGGTCTATTAGTTACACTAGCTCTTCAGCACTGCATGTTGGTGAGGACAGACATGCTCTGCAATAAACATCCTGGGAGAGACTTTGGTGAATGCATAGTAATTCATAAAGCAAAGGGGCAACTACGTAGCCATGAAATGTAAATATCTACAGCAAAGTAACAGGTGCATATTGAGAAATGGAGCCCTTGAACTGAGTGGAGCCCTCCAACCTATTCCACAGGCCCTAAACTGGATCAACCTTTTATTGATATTATCTACACTGTTCTTTTACACTTGGTAGCCTTTGAGGATGTCCTACAAGCTGGGCACTTTGTAGCACAGACAGATGAAAGATGTGAATGTATGGAAAAAATAAGTTTTACTTTTGGTCAGGGTTTCCCTTCTGCTTTTTTTCCTCTGCCTGACTGCATTATTGTGGAGTTCATTCCTCACACCCCTCCCTAACACACCCATGGGGAAGGTCTTGGCACAGCCCTGTGACTCTGCTTTTTGCAGACACGCGGCATCTGCTGTCACAGGTAGGAAAGAGGATGGAAATGGAGGCAGGGCAGCTGTTGACATAACTGAAGGCTCTGACATCAGTCCTCTTAATTAGGTGGAGAAAGAAGAGATCTAGCAGGTATTTTTAGAAAGCAGGATGCTGGGGAAAATTACCTCATGCTTGAGGTCTCTGGGTTTTATCATTTTAAGCTCTACGGTGAAAAAAATTGAAATTACATCTTTCTAATTCTTTCCACTTCCTTATTTATCCCTCACCCTTTTTCCATCTGTCTCAACAACTGGATTATTCAGGAGCTTTAATCAGAAGCTAGTTCCACAAATTTTTTATTGCTTACCTGTCTCCTGAAGATCAGTTGCATGTAATTTCAGACCCTTGAAAACTGATTAATAGAAATCAGAGCCAAGAAAAAGGATTAAGAGGGGGGTGGTTTTGGCAGACTCAAAGTCTGTCTTTCCTTGCTGCTATCAAAGCCCAAGATAACTCTTCCAAATTTCAGTATTATACTCACTCATGCCCATGCTAGATCAGCTAGGGACTTCAAGATGAGTAGAGGTGGGCCAAAGCTCAGCACTTATGAGTATACCCACCTGGGTCTAATCTGCAGCTTGTTGTGATCAATGCAAAATCACTTTTTGACTTCACCTGGGCTTGGATCAGCCAACAGAGTGCACCAGTATTGGTTTTATGGTTCTCCAAGGGTTTGTGCCTCTAATTCTGCCCTGCCCTGCCCTTATTTCTCCTATGGCAAAGCCCAAGAAGCCCATTCAGGGTCCACCGGGGTACCCTGGCTGGAAGAAGCTACCAGGTCTCCTCTAAAGAGGATACCTTCATAGGTGGAGCTTTTTTGCCGCTGATCTTGCTGTTTTTTCCCACAGCTTTACAGCTTCAGTACTATTTGGCTGACATGAGTGTGTTACAAAATGCCTGCATGCTCACAGCCCCTGTACCTGGCAACCCACAGTGCAAACGGGATGCAATATTATTATCACAATGAAGTGGGTTAATGACACACCACCTGAGCTACAGTTATTGGCCTTTAGCCCATAGGAGAGGTTGCAGTGCAAAAAACACTAGCAGAGGGAGAGAAAATTAGATCCACTTAAAGAAATTAAAAGATGTAAGTTGCCAGAATGAGCATAATGTTTACCATCTTAGGTCATCTTCGTTTTCTGTTGAGTGCTCCACCATTTAACAGCTAGTGTTACTCAGGAGGTAAGAGAGTTCAGGAAAGGTACATCCTCAGCTGATCTTGTCCACAGACTCACAGAGGAAAAGATTATGTAAATTTTTAAGATCCCTCTTTGATAATCATCAATATTGCAAGGATGGTTTTGTACTTTCGTTACCTAAGGAAATGAAGGTTAGAAGGTTATGTGTAGGGAGGTACCTCAGTCGGTAAATCTTGCTGCTTTCCCTTTGTCTCCCAAACAACATTTAGGCCTACTGATGAAGTTCAGCCAAATTTGGCAGCAGGCTTGTGATCTCCAAGCTTTGGAGTTCCTCCAAGTTTCATGAAACTGGACAGCTGTGTAGAGGATACAGGGTTCCTAGGTATGGAAGTGCTACAATATACCTCAGCCCTCATGAAATTTTGTAGAATTCAAGTAGGAGACGTTATGAACATTAACTTCAGAGAGTACGCATTTGGCACATGACATAATATAATAATAGTGCTGAAATCCATACAGAATGAACTCTGTAATTTCTGCACTTCAATAAAATATTTGTTCACCCCCGACCCCTCCCCCTCGGAAAAATTGTAGACTTGGGACTTGCAGATCTGAATGGACTGTATGCACCAACAGGCTGGATCTTTCTCTTGGATTGGGTGTCTGATAGCTGCTTGGCCTTATGTAGAATGCAGCAGTTCCCATAACACTGGCATTACACAGAGTTTAGAGCTATGATCCAACTAGAAGTGTTTTCTCACGTAGTCTAAACTATCTGGAGAGTTGATGTGAATTAGCATAGTTTCTTCTGCACCCTACAGTTCCTTCCAACACCCTACACCCTTCTGTAACCTACAGTTTGAGGCCAGCATTTGTAAAGCAAGGAAATGAAATTCATATTTATCACTACAGCCCAAAGGTATCTATTTGATGCTTGAACAGCTTCTTGAGGAATGTAGGTGATAGGTTTTTATTGCAGCTAAACTATTTATTTTTACCCTGGCACACATTTTGAAAGGAATATTAGTTGTATTTCTGCTTTGTGGATGAATGGAAGTTGTTTACCCTGGTGTCTAACTGGCCATGTACCATTCTTCATTGACTGCAATGACTACAGTGACTTACTTTGCGGTAAAACCATTACGCATGTACTGATGGTCAAAGAGCCAAATTCTGCCTTTGTTCTGCAAATGCAATTCCCATTACAGCTGGAAGGCTGTAAGTTTTGGCCCTCCAGTGTGCAATGTGTCTCAGTGTCTCAGCTTTGACTGTGAGATCAGTCTTTGAATGTTAACTGGTATATGTCATTATTTTTGTTACTTTGTTGACTTAAGTAGTTACATGCTTGAGAATTTGTGTTGGGTTTGGGGGGGGGAGGTG
>NW_010340507.1:0-12641 GCF_000700745.2 Antrostomus carolinensis
GCTTCTATGATTCTACTAGCCTTTTTGTACAAAAAGCTACAACTATTTTTATAGACTAACTCATGTTTGCTGAGCTACATTAAAAATAGGCAGCTGACAAAGAACATGGTGGGTTTTTTCTATCAAACTTTTCACAGCCTGTGAAGCATAGAATTTTATTTGTAAACAGTCTAATTCAAAGTAAAGAAAAAGGAAGAAAAGAGTAGGTTTGGACTTCCTGTGAATGGGATGTGATTTAGATTAGTTCAAATAATAATGTTTACAAAGGCAGCATGTATTCTAAAACCATCACTGGTGTTCTCTCATCTGCTATATTAAAGCAGGCTTTCATCCTCCCCAAAGCTGATTATTAAAGGAGGTAGAAATATTCCATATCGTGATGAAGAAATGAAAAGATGTGCATGTGAGCAATTAATCTATTTTTAACACCTTCCTTCTGAACCTTCACTGTCCAGAAAAAAGTTACATGTTGCTACATATTATCTGTTTGAGATCTCTACCTTGTATATTCCCAAGAGCACCTTAATTGAAAGGCTGAAGGAGCACCATTTTTAATGCTGTGGGAAATAGTCAAAGACCTGAGGAATCTTTCATAAAACTTAAAAAAAAAAAAAACCCAAAAAACCCAAACTCTGATATATTCTACACAGAGCTCTGTAGGGATATTTTGTAAGTCTGTGCTTACAGAATTTAGTTACAGAATTTGCTTTTAAATTTACCTCTTGTCACAGAGCTGTGCTCCATGATGCTCACATAAAAATGATAGTTTGAGGTACATGGAGATAAATCCGAAATCCTGATGCAAGCAATAAAGATAGTAGACAGAGTGTGTACATATCTGCCAGAGCATGCTGTTACTCTGAAAAGAAACCATCAAAGAAACATGAGCAATATAATGTATGCTAGTGTATAACTGAATGTGAAAAGTAACTCTGAGAACTGAAGCTATGGAAAGATCACAAAATTGAACTAATTTGACATTCAACAAATAAATTACTCAAGGGTTCAGTGCTGACTTTTTCTCATCTAATTCAATAAATTCTTGTAATTCCAAAATGTATCTGGAGATACTGCACAATTCAAGTAGTTTTTGGAAGTAGGCAGCACAACTTTAAAAAGTTACCCTGTTAGGTAAGTCCAGGACACCACAGCTTCAAAAGGCAGCATGAGCAATGTGCTTTTCCCTCCAAAAGGCAGGGTATGCTTGGGTGAAACATATCACACTTGCCTAGCTGCACCACCAACTCCCAGTCACTCCTGGATGTGTTGTTCCTGTTAACCGTCCTGTGATGCTGTCAGTAAACTGGCTCATTGTAACCTAGGAGAGCTGTTAAATCTTGGTTGTTTCAATGTGGTGCCATGTAAATGCAGATAAGCCATTTGTGGGTACCAGCTGGTGCAGCCACATGGTTGCAGGGGTGGTTTCTGTAAGAAAAGGACAGGGGCTGCCCCAAGGCAGAAACAGTTCCAGCTGACAGAGACAGTTCCAGCTGGCTCCAAGACTGATCCACCACTGGCCAAATCTGAATACATCAGTGATACTGGTGGCATGTCTGTGAAAACATATTTAAGAAAGGGTAACAAATTCTGTGCAGCTGCTATGTGAGGAGAGAAATCAGAAAAAAAAATGTGAGAGAAAAAACACTGCAGACGTCATGGTCAGAGAGGTGCTCCAGGTTCCAAAGCAGAAATCTCCTTGTAGCCCATGGAGAGAAGATCGTGGGGACACAGGTTGTTCCTTTGCAGCCTATGGAGGACCACGGTGAAGCAGATATTCACCCTGCAGCCTGTAAAGGACCACACACTGGAGAAACCTCTTGGCAGGATCTGCACCTCATGGAAAAGAGCCCACACAGGAGCACGTTTTCTAGAAGAATCTGTGACCCTGTGGGGGACCATGCTGGAGCAGTTTGTTCCTGAAGGACTGCACACCATGGAAATGACTCATGCTGGAGCAGTTCAGGAAGAACTGCAGTTCGTGGGAGGGACCTCACACTGGAGCGGAAGTATAGGGAGGAAGGAGTGGCAGAGATTAAGTGTTATGAACTGATCACAACCCCAATTCCTTATCCCTTTGTGTTGCCTGGGGCAGGGGACAAGACAGGAGATGGGAAAGAAAAAGAAACAGGGCAGGAAGTGGTTTTAGTTTTGTCTTTGTTTCTATCCTACTCTTTTTTTTTTTTTATTATTGGCAATAAATTAAATTAATCATCCCCAAGACAAGCTCGTTTTGTCTGTGAAAGTAATTGGTGAGTCATCTCCCTGTCCTTATCTTGATCCACTAGGTTTTTCATCATATTTTCTCCTCCTCGCTTGCTGAGGAGAGGGAGTGACAGACTGGCTTATGGGTGTCTGACAGTCAGTCAAGGTTAGCCCACCACAGGATAACATGAGTGTAACTCACATTGTGGTTAATTTAAAATTAAACACTCATAATACTGAAATATCACTAATTAAGCTGTAGTCCTCAATATCATTAGTAGAGAATTCTGCGTAGTGGAGGAGCTTGAAGTTATGATGATTTCCTCTAATTCACACAGGTAAATCCATAAATAATCAGAGAAAATAAATTGTGAGTAGCAAATTGCTATGTATGTAACATTACTTAAATGTTTTGCTAATTGATGTTTCTTAGAAATCAAGTAGGGAAAAAAATACCAAGAACAACTATATTGTTCTTAGCTTACAATACTATTAGCAGGTTATTTTTTTTTTATTATTCAGCTTAGTAATTAAACTTCCCATTGCATAGATTTGTTCAAACTTATTGCTTTTATTTATATTAATACTGCTATTCCCTAGATACATATAAGTGCAATCATAAACCAGAATTGCCCAAGTGATGATATAAGATTTGTTGCCTCTGCTATGGAACAAGCAGGCTCAGGCTGGTAAGAGCAATCAGTGCAGTTTGATTAGTGTTCCAGCCCCACTATTGCTTGCTGTGAGAGAATATTTTACAATAAAAATGAATTATATTTAAAAAGTACAGTGCTAATATGCAGAGGACCATGTCTACTGGTGTTCATTTAGCAACACACATTTGCTGATCCTTATATCCTCACCAGTTTATCTATTACAGAAAGGAATATATAAGCAGGACATTATAAACATCTTGGAGGTTTTTCCAGGACTGTTAGAAAACAGTGCTCATAAACAACAAATACGAGCTCAAAAATGCCTCATTGGCTGAACAACTATAATGTTTTATTCAACGTAGCACAGTGCAGTATTATGCTGACAATTTAGCAGTGGTTTTGTGCTAAATTCTAATTGGTTGCTGTGGCTCACTACATTGCACCCTTTATTAATCCGTAATTATGGTAAAATGCAGTCATGTAAGCTGAACTGACACCTTGCAAATGCAGGGATTTCTGACTTTGTTCTGAGTATAGTAGATTGTCTCTACATTACTCCCTTGTTCACATCCAGTGTCCATGCCCATTTCCAATGGAAATAAATAGCTATATCACCTGTATGTCAGTAGGTAGATAATAAAAAAAATGAAAAAGGTTGTATTTCATCCAATTCTAAACACTGTAATTTAGAGGCATCAATTCTGGTTATACTGTATTTTCCTGCATTTCAGTAAATGTTTAAAAATTTCACTTTGTTTTGGTTACTATAGCTGTAACTTAAAGTAATTCTTGGTAAAAATGCCTCTTAAACGGTGAGTATTTTTAGTACTGCAAATATAAAGTAGAAGTTTTCACAATAAGGATAGTCAAACATTCAAACAGTGTGCCCAGGGAGTCTAAGAGGTGGCTTAACATGTAGGAACACAAGCAGGACAAATGTTTATGTTCCTGTGTAAGTTAAGCCACCTCTTCAGGTGATATGAAATAGTTAAGCCAATAAAGTGGTGTGAGAGTCCTAGAGTAACTCAAAGAGTAAAAAAAAGGGTACTGATAGGCAACTATCTTAAACTTCAGTATCAGACACACAGGGAAAAGGCACTAAAGTACTATATAAGAGGGGAGGCGGGGGACACTTTGAAAAGCCACCAGGTTCCATCCACTTAAGGGTAAGCAAATGTTGTGCAGACAAGATCCCTCTTCTGTAGGTATGACCTAGAGAATTTAAGGTTCTTAAAGGGAACTTCTTCATTCTGTGCAATTTAACTGTCTAATGCACCTTGGTTGTCTCCTCCTCATGAATAAATAATGATTTCATAATCTCATGTGTTTGATTTCAGTTAGTTTGGTTCTTGGGAAGCTGTATGACTGGGAAATATGTACTTTGTGTTCTTTCCACATCAGTTACTTCAGTGTAGTAATTAATAGGGTACATAAAGAATTTGTTGTATTTTTGATAGATTGTTGATCAAAATCTGACAGAATAAATATTTAAAGTTGATTGCTTATTTCTTGAAGAACTTTTAAAAAATATTGTTTTTTTTAAACTACATATTTTGAGCTTGAACTGATCTGATGGACTTGGTGACTTGTTTCAGAAGCCATTAATCTAACAATGTAAAAGAAAATCTTCCAGATACACATCCAACAAATAGCACTGCAGTTCTTCTGAGGTTTGTAAACTTAAAGAGATCGACTTCATAAGAAACCTCTTCACATCACTAACATTGTTATAATTCTTGTCATAAGTGATAAATTGCATTGTAAAGACAGCTGAGCAAAATTTCTGTAGGCATTCTTTGGTTATAAATGTTATTGGAAAGGCAATCTGAGGGATATGAGAGCACTTCTAATTCATTGCCTAAATGAATTGATAACAATTTTATAAACATTTGCTCCTGTTTATATAAGACTACATTGTTATTCAATGTTGTAATGCAGACAGTGGATTTTGGTGAGATGACCTAATGACTCTGAGTGTTTTAACAATACTCCCATGTTAACTTGTCAAGATTTAGTTTCCCACTAAGCCAGGGGACATTACACAGTGATATGCTAACTATGCCAACAAACTAGAAGGAAACACATTTCAGCAGTGATAGAAAGGGAGATGAAAACACCAAAAGAGAACTGAAAAATATCTAGAAAAAGGATTCAACACACTTGCTGCTGGCTTTATTTGTACTGGATTAATGCCAAAACAAATCTCAGGCTTACAGAAACAAAAGCAAGAAGTGGCTTCAGCCAGAAATATCAGAAATTGGTGGTGTCAGACTACTTTCTGCAGTACCATTCTGACCGTTTTTTTCACACTTCTTTTGTCATTGACCATCAGCTCTTTCCTGTGGTCTTTTTCAAAATCTTCACTTCAGCCTCTTTACAGAAGTTACCATGCTCATCTTCTTTTTTATTCCCTTCTCAAAAGTACCAGCAACACACAGAAATTCCTCCCCAGAAGAATTATTATTGGGGTTTTGTCATTTTGTTAGAGGCAATAGAAACTGAGCAACCACCTCTACACACTCAGTAGGGATCAAGGAGTGAAATGATGGTACCACCACGACTCTTATAACAGTATACTTGCTCTGTTTTATATTACATCTCTTTCTCTGATGTACTTTTTGTCTTGTTTATGCAATTCATGCTTTTATAGTGGCAAGCATAATCTTTATTCCTGCAGGAACTTACATCAAAAAAAGAAAGGAGGACGTGAAGAATTACAGTAATAATTCATGACTATACATGGAATTGAAATACAATTATAATGACAATGAAAAAGAAGATCAAGCTAATGTTCTAAGTAAATATAAATGGACAGGATAAAGTTGCTAGTCTTGTGTAATGCAGAGACTCCAAAAGAACTAACTTCAGGCAGGAGAGCAATATTGGTATTGTAGTCAATACAAGAAACTGAACAGAATAAGGATATGGAAATAGAGTAAATTTTTTCAGTTATTACTTTTCATTAAGTGTGTGTTCATTATGCAAATATGGCTGCTGTACCAAAATAGGAAAATAAGAAAGACTATTCTTTCATTCTACATAGGAATATTTTACTCAGGAATGCTGGAAGAGTAACAGAAGTTATTAGATAAAGCAAGAATTTAAGAAAATATAAGGTTAAGAAATATTTAAGCATAATGCTGTAGGTTTTTGGAATGGTTCATAGGGTTTTCATGATGGAAATGTCAAAAAATAAATGCTTACTTTAAAAATTAACTGGCTTAGAGAACAAAGGTATTTTACACTGTGACATGGATTAAAATACCAAGAATGACAACAACATCATAAAATCATTGATGCCTCACTCTAAGTTAGATTTTCCTTAGTAATAATTTCTACTTTTGACCTTAATCCAGGGCATGGATAAAGGAAATAAATAAATTTTAAAACCCCTAAAAAGCTAACTACAACCAACTGATAAATGTATTTAAATTCTGATTGGTGGTTTCATCAATATATTTGGGAAAATATAGAACAGATCTTCTCTACAGTCAATAAATGTGATCTGATAGTCACATTTTCCTCTTTTCTACTACAGGAAAACTTTATGGGTAGAAATCTGGGTTTTCCCTCTTTCTTGTTGTGGGAAAACTTTACGGGCAGGAATATGGAACAGGATAACTACCTGCAAAGTAAAAGCATGTTTTCTGATGTTCAGATAGAATTTCCTGTGTTTCAGCTTTCACCCCTTGCCTTTTGTGCTGTCACTCAGCACTACTGAGAAGTGTGCTACTACACACAAGGTAGTAGCATGGCTTGGGAGCTGCTGGCTTTTATACAACTACCTACTTTTGATTAGGAGCTATATTCCCTTAGCATTCACGAAATCTTAAACTCCTTAGGAGGCAGTAGTTCTTAATTCTCAGTTCCCCTAGCAGGAGATAGGGTTTGCTGGTCCACAGTTGCAGTTGAGTTTTCTTATGCAGAGAAGCTCTCTTGCACAGAGACTAAGCTGGTGTCTTGCTTCTGCAAGACAGAGACTGACAGCCTACACTTGAATTCAGAAACCTAACCTTCAGTTTCATAAATGCACAAAGTCTTTATTTCTCTTCTTCTAACATCAAAGTAGGGCTACCTTAAAAACCCATTTGGGAGAAACAAAAATAGTTCATTTGTTAACCTGAATTAGCTTGATTAGAGCAAGTTTGGAAAGGCGTGAAGAACAATGACAATGCAGTGGAATGGATGTCAGCATAGGTTTCATAGCTAATGAATACCTGCAGTCCAAGGTATGGCTTTATGGCCTGCTCTGAAGTTGGTGCTGCCCCATTTTTCACTCTATTGCTACTCTAGCTAGTTACATTATTTCAGATATGCCCATCATGCTTCGTAAATGCAGTATAGACATTACCTGTGATGAATTTATTAAATGATGGGATCCTAAAATAGACTGTATCAGGAAGTTTCCACTGTTTATCACTTTCTAAGTTAGAAAACCACTGAAGTACTTTGGGAAAAAAAAAAAATCAGTTGAGATTACGAACACACAGACTCCAAAAGTGTAGTATGTGCTGTTTGTGAGAAGTTAATGAGTTAAAATATATGAATAATCACATTCAGGGTGGGGTGAAGAATAATCTACTGAGGCAGAAGAAGGTGCCGCTTCAGTATAACTCTATTGCCACCTAGAATGGTACATGAATTACTTTTTATCCCTAGAGGTTGTAGCTATGAAATATTAACAAAATTCAACAATTCAGCATTTCAGGGTGAAATCATGGTCACAGTGATGTCAGTTACAACATTTTCACCAACAACTAATCAGTAGTTTTACTTGCTTCCTAAGTATTAAAACCTACCTCATGTTCAGTCCATGAAAAGCACCAGGAAAGCAAAATAGCTAGAGCAAATTAACAACCTCTTATCTAAAATATCTTTGGCATTTTTCTTCATTGTTCCTGACCTCAGAACCTTCTTTAAGGAATCATGGCTGCCTGAGGGGAGACAGACACAATCTGACAAAGCAACAGAAGCATATCTTTGCAATGTGGTTTGCTAATTCAGTGAGGAGGGTTTTTATCAAGGCTGGTAGGGGTTACTAACAATACCTGAAGAGAAGTACATTATGACTAGGGATTAATCTTAAGACTGCACACAGCATGGGAAACAAACTGGAGAAATCAGAAACTGTCTATGAACAGTTCCAGAGCTGGGGTCTCATTAGTGTCAGATATGTAATGGGATATGACTCATGACCACAGTGCTATAACAGATGGATACAGGCTTTTTAGCATGGATGGGACAGGAAGGCAAGGAAGAGGTATTGAACATTGTGCAGTAGAGCAGTTAACATGCATGGAACCTTACCTTGGAACAAAAAGCAAGCTATTTAAGGAAAGACCAACATGGGTGATGTCATGGTGGGCATCTGCTACAGATCACCGGATCAACAAGTTTTCCTTAAAAAAATAAAGCTGAGATGAATAACGGAAATACAGCTCCCTACTTAAAAAACAACAGAATTTAGCTTCTTCAGGAATCTGATTAATGGGGACATGTGGAAGACTGCCCTACATAGTCCAAGACATCTGCCTGATCTTCAGGACAACGGTCCTTTCCAATTTGCAGACAATCTAGTAATTATGTGAGATAGCCAGCATAGATGAACAGGGAACACATGACTGAGCTCAAATGCAAAAAAGGAAGAATACAGAAGTTGGAAGTGGGGAGCGGCTACCTGGGGGAAACACAAAGACATTGTTCAAGCATATAGGTTTGAAATGAAAGCCAGAAGTTGAAATCTGAGTTGAAACTAGAAAAGAGTGTGGAAGGCAATAAGCAGGATTTCTGTAAGTACACGGGCAGCAAAAGGAAGACAGAGAAAAACCCTGAAAACTTTCAGAGTCAGGCTGGACAGGGCTCTGAGAAACGTGATCAAGTTGAAGATGCCCCTGTTCATTGCAAGGGGGTTGGACTAGATAACCTTTAAAGGTCCCTTCCAATCCAAACCATTCTATGATCTGCTACACTTTCTTCAATGGGATAGAGATAGTCTTTTATTGCCAGGGAGAAAAAAAAAAAAAAATGTTGTTTTGTGTACAGTTTCCTTAAGCATCAGGATAATTTGTTTCCTTGTGACCACATGGAAAAATTTTCTGAGAAAGTTTTTGGACTTCTCTTCAGGTTTGAGTACAGTACTACAGATCCCTCAGAGTCCTCTTGAGATCTAAACACATTTATGTAGAGTTTGCTAAAACAAAGCAGTTCACACTTAATTTCTGAAATACAATGGGGACAGGATTTTTAAAAATTATGATTCATCCCTCAAAACCCTTAGAAGTTAGTCTCCTTATCCTAAAAGGAGAATTACTATGGCTCTTCTTAACTTTGGAACCAAGAATAACGTCTTTGTAATTACTTTCTTTTTTTCATTTGTTACAATATTATGAAAGTGATGGCATAAAGGTATTGTGTTAGAGCAATGCAAGAAACAGAACCAACTTTCAATGACCTCTGAGTCCAGTGATGGTTTCACAAGAAACAATGGAACCAGGAACCTATCTTAGTTAGGAGTCAAATGAGATTTCCTAATACCAGTCTAATACAGAAACACTAAATCACCTTTCTGGTATTATTCGTGGTATAAAGGTCTGGATTTGTTATTCAGTAGTTCCACCAGGCTTCAGGCCTGCCAAATCAAAGCTATATTTCACAGTCAAGCTCAGATTAGCCTGTATGAGGAGAAGAAAACATTAATAAAATATGACAAATAAATAAGTGTGACTTGGTGTTAAAACATTATTTTTCATTTCCTTTCTTTCCTCAAAAAAGATAAAACTATTTTCTCTAATATTTAGACAACAAAAATATATCACCTATGTACTATAATGCTAGCTAACAAGGGCTTTTCAACTCAAGAAAAATGTTTTTTCAAATACATATTACAAAAATATCAGTCCATGACATTGGTTTTGCACAAAGAACTTCTACAAGCTTGGTCAGAGGAGGACTGCACTCCTCCAAGAAAGATTCTGACCTTGGCAGTGCTATATGCCACCACTACCACCACTTACTATCCCTTTCTCCATCACTACTTCATAGGCTATCTAACCTTTATTTGGAGGTAGAAAGGTTCAACTTTGATTCCTCGTGTCCCAGATCAAGCATCTGAACAAAGATGAAGAACAATCATGTACCAAATACATCCCTATCATGACAGGGCTGGAGGATAGAGAGAGCCAGAACTGGGCAGTTTCAGCTCCTCTGCCTGTTGAGAATGATTCCAAGACAGGATTATTCAAAGACCTGCAGAAGACAACTAGCTGTTTTTACTCCAAAAAAAGGTCTTTGTGACCTCTTATTTCTGTTTTAAAGCAATCCATACACACTTTGATGTTTGACATAGAGATATGCAGACATATATATTTTTCAGATGGATACGGAGGCATTCACAGAAATACTTCATACAATTTAAGTATTTATATTTTGCCACAAATAGCAATGTAATTTGTCTACACTTAAACTATCTTTCCTACTATATCCTTTAGAAATAACTGCAATTATCAAATGTATCAACACAGGAAAGCTCTTAAACATGTAGTTGAGCCTTTAATTTTTTTTACAATAAAGAATAAATATATTTTCATGGCCTAATTCTTTATTTTTATTACCAGAAAGCATTGCTGTGACCTCCTTGTATCATCCAGACACAAAACTGGCAGAAAAGAATCAAGCTATAGACTTATGACATAAAACCACGACATTACAAAACACTTTCCTTAAGAGCATTCTCCACATATACATCCATTAAAATGTAACAAAACAAAAAGTATTTTGGTCAAGCTGACCTTTTTTCCTCCATGAAAAAACCTCATTCTGTCTCTGGAATATGAACATACTTAGCTGTTCTTTGTACATACCAGGCTCTGGAAGTAAAATAACAATTTTTGTTTGTTTGCAAAGCAAATTTATAATGAATTAAAATATTCCAGATCTTCAGCAAAATATCAAAAAGTGATGAAAAAAAAATAATAGCTTTAACACCAACTTTCATAAATCAGAATTATAACATGAACCACCTTGGATTAGATTCAAGAAAAAATATACCTAAGTAGTTTACATAATAACACTAAAATTACCATAATTTGAACAGTATGTTATTGAAAGACAAAGACATTCTGAAATGACACTGACATGAGATCCAGATGTGCACCATCCTTCCTTCCTGTAGTCCCCACTCCAAAGTGACTTGAGTCTACATCCAAGTAGAAAATTTTAAGTGTTAATGATGCTACCCTACTTTACACAGTAAATAGAGATGTAGGGCTTCCTTGAACAAAAGGGCTTTTGTTCTCTCACAACAAAATGTCCCATCAGAGGTCAAAACAGAGAGAAGGAAGTATTTTCTTTACTACTCTTATAACCACTCCAGTGTGCAGCCAAGAAAAGAGAATTCACAAGAAGAGGAACAAACCAGGGTGCATAGGCCTCTTTAATCTGCAGTGAAGTATTCCTCTGATTTGAAGGAAGACCTCTGTCTATTTGTTTTGTCTATTTCTAAACTCCAGAAATATGTTTTTCAAACGTTGAAATGCTATAGAGAAAAAAAGCATTGAGAGAATAACCATGCCTCACTACTTACAAGTGAGAACTGAAATCACTAGGCTTCAAAAATCTTCCTTCCTTGTTGCACCAACCTTTATTTTGCCTCTGAACATAAGACTTGCATTCTTGCCCCCATAGCAGTAAAGGTAGAACACAAAGCACTCTTGCTTAGTTTTTAAAAGATTTTTACAAAATTTCAGAGAATTCTAGAAGATGACTTTTTATCACCTGAGAGTCAGGAAGAACAACAAACACAGGTTGCCCTCATCTGACAGATTACTTGTCTAATTTTTAGGGGTTTTTTTCCCAAGCAGGTGGGCATCATTAATACCTTCACCACACCCATTTTCTAATACAGGTTTTTGTCCTCTTCACCACAGAAAATTTTTCTACATAAATTGAGAGGCATAACAGATTTAAGTCTTAAATGAACACTTTATTCAGGGCTGTAAAGAAACCCTTAAGTTTTGGAAATTAAGTGGATTTTCAGGTACATCTATTGGTTTACTATATCCTCTTCACTGATTTGGACAGAGTTATGAGCAGAATGCTGACTTTTTTGAATGTTTTTATCCAGTACAAGCTATCTTCTTTCATGGCTTATCTTAAGTTTATCAACTTCTTTCCTAAAACCAGAGACCTAAAATGTAAGCAGTGAGATCTGGCGCAGCTACCAGCAGTGGCGACAGCACCAGCCGAGGGGAGCCCAGGGCCTCAGTGTGAGATCCAGAAGTTCAGGGGGTTCCCGAGATCGGGGCTCCCTGGGCAGCACCTGGAACCGAGGCAGAAACCCAGAAGCTCGCCCAGCCAATCAGAAGCGGCAGGGGGCATGTTCGGAGCAACCGCGGGAGATTCCCAGGAGCACGGGGTGCTGAGCACCCGAACTGGGCTGGTCAAGGGCAGTCTGCAAGCAGCTCGTGCAGGTAGGGTGAGAAGAAAGCAGGACCAGCTCGGTTGACGGACAATGGTCTCCACCAGACAGATGAAGACCACGCTTCTGACTCCAACCAAAACAGATGTGGGAGCCCAGACCGAACTCACAGGGAAGGACGTGGTTGTGCAGGTCACAGGCTGCAGGGAATGCCACAGCCTCTCACTGGTAGCAGGGGGCAGCTGTGAGTATGGCTGTGTGCAGTGTCAGCAGGCAGATGATCCGCTCAGCCGAGAGGCACAACTGCAAGATGAGGTTAAAAAGCTGCAAGATGAAATAGAAAGGCTTAGGAGTATTAGGGAGGCTGA
>NW_010340508.1:0-56357 GCF_000700745.2 Antrostomus carolinensis
CCCACCTCCCCTGGAAATTTTGAAATTAATATATACTCTCTATTTCCAGTCTGTTACCTCCCATGAGAGAGTCTTTGGCTTCTGTACAGTGAATTTAGGGTATTTGATGTGAAAAAAATGGCATTAGGAATGCAACATCAATATATTAGGTTACAATAAACTGTTGAAACCTGTGATACTGGGTTTTTTGATGTTTCTTAGGTCAGCAAATGCACCATTCACTTTCTGTGTTTATAGTCCTGCTCTGATGTTTCCTCCATTCAAAATTCCCAATTCCTTTCCATCTTTTCTTTGACAAAAAAGTCTGGCAGTTGGGATAGCAAAAGTTTCAGACATACTGTGTGAACATCTGGGAAACTTGACAATAAAGTGTCGAGTCCAGCAGCCAAGTAGTTGGCTCAGTCCTTTGCACTGCAATTGCTGGGTTATCTCTGTCCTTGGAGACCAATATCAAGTGAGTCTTTTTTTAAGAGAATTGGTAGAAGTATCATCATGGAAGCATTTGCTCATCCTTTCTGACACTTTATCGAGTTCAGCAAAGGGTTGGAAGAAGTTCAGAACAAACGCTGTAACAGGAGACTTTCTGGTCCATGTTATGCCCGGCTGTCATTCTGTCCCCAGGCCTGATGTAGTGGTGGCACCAAGCGCACGCTGTATTTGTTGATCCTCAGCTGTTGTTCGTTTCCCCAGGCAGCTGTGGGAATAGTTCTTATGTTGGCATAATCTTTCACCAGAACTAAAACCAATTCAAATCTTCACCATAAAGTCTGATATTTTTAGTTTGTATTTGTCTCCTTCTAGATCTTTACCTAATTTTTATAAATTATTTTCCATCAGAATCATTGCTCAGCATAAAAATTGCCATTGCTTTAGTTTATTTCAGAAATCAATCTAATTTTACTGCCATACAAAAAGATTACAGACTCTGGAGTCTTAAGGCTTTCCTGAGTTGCTTGTCTTCACATATCAAATGACTAAAACCAGGCAAAAGAGAGAAAAAGCACAAGGCAAGGAAGACATTTTGCTACCTGTCTTCTACTATGCCACCAGCATGGCTAGGTGTTCGAATGAGATGAGCTGATAGATAAAGAATAGCTGGTAATAACTAAACCAAAGGGAAACAGGAAAATGTTTGCAGAAGTTTGATCCCATTAAATTTGTACCTTTGGGTTTGTTTATTCCTTTTCTGATTTTTGCAGGTTTTTTTACACTACCTTTCCATCAGGTAACGTAGTTGTTATCACGCAGCAAATCAGAGGTGATGACAACATTTGATTAAAAGGAATGAATATAATCATGATTATTTTGGCTGATAAAGAAGTAAAATTGATAAGTCTACAGGATAAACATGCAGGAGTGCTGTTGAGACACCCACAGGGAAGAGTGCAGATCAAGCTGCAGAAATGGCAGGTGAGAAGTCTCTCTGAACGTCACAAAGTTGACCACCCTGCACTGCAGCCTGACTCGGGTTAGGTATTTGTTAACCCTTGCACAGTGCTGTGAGGATGCACACTTTATTTACAACTGGTTGTATCCTTTGGTAGAATAATCTCTTTGAAATACAACTGCTATTAATTCTGGTTCCCATAAGATCAGGGCTTTGAAAGAGGATGAAGTATTTGTGTCAGGGCCCTGGGAGGCTCGACTGCCCTGCACAGCCCCCTGGGTCTCCCCCTGCTGTGCCCACAGCACAGGACCCCATTTCAGCACCATCTGCCCCAGTGCCCTCCACTGCCCTCCTGGCCCAGGGATCCCCTGCAGCCCCCAGGGAGCTGCCAGCCCACACTGAACCCTGCCAATCTGTGCTGTTATGATTTCCCCAAAAGACAGATCTTCAATTTTTTTACCTCTTAAAAATTTCAGGGAAATATTCACAGTTTCCTATCTTTCTGAAACTTCTGTCTTACTGCTTCATACACTGAAATATAGTATCCATAGAAACTTTTACCTTCAAATAGGAAGAAATTATTTCCTGTGAGGGTGCTGACATACTGGCCCAGGTTGCCCAGAGAAGCTGTGGCTGCTCCTCCCTGGAAGTGTCTAAGAACAGGTTGGATGAGGCTTTGAGCAACCTGGTCTAGTGGAAGATGTCCCTGCTCATGGCAGGGGGGTTGGAACTGGATGATCTTAAGGTTGCTTCCAACCCCAACCATTCTATGAAATATGGTAATGACTCTGTTCTTCATCACTCAGAGCTAAAGACCCAGAACCTTTGCATGTCCTCAGAGTGTTCTTTTCAAGACTAACAATCCACATTAAGTGAAAAAACTTTTAAAAGCATGTTTTATGATACAGTTAGCTATAGTTGCAAGCAAGGATTAAAAACATTACCAAACTTAACTCTTAAATGGGGTTTTTCATTGGTGGTGTTTTTAATGGTTTCCAGAAAATAAGATAAAAATAAAGGTACAGAGAATAAAACTTTAGCTTTTTAATTTTTATAATTATAGATAAGTTTAGTTATGCTAAACTGTATACCTATTCTGAGAGATAAATCTGGAGTACTGCAAGTGCTGCTGAGCAGAGTGAAAATTAAAGGAAAAATTAAAGAAGGGCATAAAGACACTGTTCATGTTATGCTATTAGCATGAATGGTTAAATCACAGGATATTTTAGAGTTAAAGAAAATAACACAGGTTTACTAACATATTTCATACAAATAGTAGTAGTCTCATTTACATGAGTATGAGTATTTACTGAGTGTCAATGGCAACATGCCACAAATTATATTTCATGTGATGAATGGAGCACCTGCTTGCACTAGGATCTCTACACCTTGTTTCATAAGTACTGGTAAAGATCCAGTGTGTTTTTCTGGGTTTTTTTTTCCACCTGTCACAGCATACAGATATGCTTATTGTCAGAAGTCTGTCAATCACTTATTGTTCTGGACTTTAAAAATACAAGATTTCTTATCAAAGCTTCCTAAAAACTGTCTAGGTTTAAATTAGCTCCTATAAAACTCTGCCGTTTCTCTGCTAAGAAATGGTCCTTCTTTCATTCTTTTTTATAAATACCGAACGTGAGCTTCCCATCTTATCCAGAGGAATGACAGATCCAGGTGCATTAGAGAAGACGTGCGGTTTTTAGGCTTCTAGGGGAAAAGCTGGCTACTGCATCCCTCTTTTATGTACCAGCAAAACTCCAGCTCAGGTGTGGTCACCTGTAGATGTGGCTGTATGTAGGTTAACACCAGGGCTAAAACAGACTGACTCATGCATCTCTGCCAGCAGTCTATGAGTGCTCTTTGAATATCTTGTTCAATTATTTTATTTTAAGATTTGTAGTTTGCTTTTGCAAAAACTCCTTAGCTGTGTCTTACAGACTGTTCTTAACGGTATACTTGACTCTTCTCTCTGCCAGCAGACAACTGAAACATCTTACTAAAGTCTCTTCTCTTTACAGTTTCTTATTTAAGTCCTATCTTAACAATTCCAGTGCCTTTTCCTTTATTTTTTTCCAGACTTCACACTAAAAAGTCCTCCAGCTGAGTTATGCCCCTTCGTCATGGAATTCTCACCCCACCCCCTCCACTGACGCAAACTTTGGAGAGCAGGTCTACAGAGGATAACCAAAGTGCTGCCTCCAGAGCTAAGTGTGCTGTCCTTGCTTGTTATTGTAACATTGATATACATATCTTCCTTTCCTCGTTTGTTATATCCTAATGTCATTAGGACAAGCCTGCAGCAATATTAAAAGCTGACTGCACGACCTCTTTTGACGTCATTACAGAAAGGTCTCGACTGCAATCCCTGCATATACTGTCTGTGATATAGTGTATAAAAATCTATGTCAGTGCTGGCTCTCGGGGAGCGCTGAAAATGATTCAGCTGTCTGGAATGGGCAGATGGCTGCTATCAAAGTTTTATTATCATCAACATTATTATTGCAGTGGTTCGTGACACATATTGAACTTTCAGACTGGTGTTAAAGCTTAAGTATTTGGGCAACACTTTCTGAAATTCAAATCCTTCAAATCCTTTCCAATCTGACTCAAAAAAGCAGGACTAAGCTTAAAGCTAAGGAGACAGATTGCTTGGTTCCACTTCCAACTTTCAGAGTAATTATCTCAAAATTCTTGTTCTCATGTAAACGCAACTGTTAACTATTTTTAATTGCCTTGATTTATTGCAGAACCTAAATTCAGTACATGTTGAATGTTCAGCAGTGTGGAAAGAAAATTTGAGTTAGTTAAGGATGCATATGGATTGGATTGTCTACCATGGCCTCTGTTTGTAAAAGCTTGTCGTTAACCTAGGCCACAAGACACTGCCTGCTGGAGGCATCCTCTATAGGCAAGTGTACTGAGGGATATAGGATTAATTGATACAGGTTTCTTTTAAACAAATGAACTTGCAATGTGAGCAGATTTGCTAGGAAAATATAAAAGTGGCATCTTGTTTTTATCTTGTAGCTGGTACCTTCATTCTCTTGGGCATTTGGTCATTTTATTTTCTTGCCATATGTCAGCAGGTGGCTGAGGTTTTTTTCTGGTCCATCCTGGTAGTGGGTCAAACTGAATTATGTTGGCTGCCTGTCACTGCTTTGCACTTGTCTTTGGTTTGGTCTCTACTGCTGCCCTGTAGCTCACCTGTGTGAGGTATACATAAAGCACCACTGCCTGCATCTTTGCCTTTTGTGATTTCTTTTGTGGTTGTATTTAGTCAATAACCTGAATGCAGTGGTGCTGGCTTTTGGATTCTTTGTTCTGGTCAAGTTTCCTGTTTTAACTTGTGCTTTTCACTCTGTCTGCAGCTGGCCTGTCAGCAGAGGTCCTGTCAGCAGAGGTATGTTTCACTGACATATTAACTTATATGTCCAGGAGAGCCAGAACTACTAGGTAGACATCTTCTCCTGTTTGTTTTGCCTTCACCATCAACCTTTTTCCCTCACTTAGTGATGTCTCAGGCAAGGTGTCTAGTGGGCATGCTTTCATTTCTTATTGACTACGAACCAGTTTGTATCACGATTGTCTCCTTTTCTTGACATCATCTTCTCCAGTACCTTCCTAATGTCCTGGAATCTTGTTCAATGCCAGATTCAGTGTCAGAAACCCAGTTACACAACTGAAACTGCTCTTCTAGCCCTGATTGGGTCTGATAGGTGCTTTCACACAGACAAAGGGAAGTAAACCATTTTTCATTGCTTCTCTTCCTAATTCTGGGTCTATTCTGTCTTCTGTAATGGGATTTTGTATGCAGATACATATAACAGCAATTGTATGCATCATTTCACTACCCTTCCTCTGTGCTACAGTTATGGAAAAGTCCATTGCAAATAAAAGTCTGATTTTGAAGGGGTGAAAATGGGGGAAGGAAGGTAGCTGTATTGCCTGACTGACTAGAGCTGCTGCACACAGCGCATTCACTTATAAACGATACTGAACAAAGTTTTCCTCCAAACCAGCTTTTCCTGGGCATTGGTTGCCTCCAGTGACAGAAGCTGCAGTCTGTAATGGATTTAGAGGTCAGCTTCCAGTGATGCAGTTTTGAGGAACATTAAGAGAGCCAGTCTGAGCTCCAGAAAATCAATCACAGGGAAATAGCTTCCAGTTTGTAACTGCCAGAAGTGGTGGCAGCTGTGGGGCATTACAGGCCATCACCCCACAGCTTGTGAGCTAAGCTTCTTTTCCGGAAAAGAAGGGTCAATCCCTCCACAGCTGTTTGGACTCTGTAACTTGTAACCAGAGATAGCTGAGCTACTAGAAAATCAATGTGAGGAAGGACTAGTGATTGCCACCAATGTTTCTTTTTCCTCTGTCAAAGTCCTCTTTGTACTTTGCTTTGGGCAAAATCAGCTGTGTAACTCTCAGCAGTGCCGGAGCTCATCTACAATTGTTGTTCAGGGAAATTCACTGTGCCTCAGCCTTCTTCCTCCCCTTGGCTGCCTGTGGAGCATGGCTCTGTTGTGAAGGTCAC
This sequence comes from Antrostomus carolinensis, assembly GCF_000700745.2. NCBI lineage: Eukaryota > Metazoa > Chordata > Aves > Caprimulgiformes > Caprimulgidae > Antrostomus > Antrostomus carolinensis. The sequence continues at coordinate 5,919 of NW_010340508.1, forward strand.
AGGCACCATGAATCTCAAACTGGGAAGGGAAGAGAAGTGTATGTTACTTGCTATTCCAGACGTGACCGCTCTCAGAATATCATTGAACTTGTCTTATCGCGCTGTGTTTAAGTGGAATGGAATCTCCTGATAGATTTAAAATAACCTAATCACCAAATGAAGATAAGTTTAGTGAGCCTACTAGTGTTGTTTCAGTTAATTTCCCTGGCAACCTTGAGCTTTCTGTCCAGGGAGCTCTGTCTGTATCGCCTGAAGTTTTTCTCAGACTCTACTCCCACTGGATAGCGGATAAAAAATATGTTTTGCTGACATCTTTCGTATACATTCTCTTGTCTTCCCCCAATAATTAACATGACAGATGGTGGCAGAGAGAGACAGAATGGCCCATGTAGACTAATTTCCATGGTGCTTACGTTTCAATGGATAGCTTACTAAGATATGTATCCTCTCTCCTACCCCTTCACCTAAAATATTCAGCCTGACTTACTCAGATCCCTACCATGACAGCTTACTTCTATGGCTGTGCAAATATAAGCTACTTGTCAGATGTGTATCTGACTTTGCTTTCAGAGGAAAATGGGGCTACAAGGAGGTTTTCAAACAAAACCATTTAATGTTGAGATTAAATTGCATAAGAAGAATTGACTTATTGAGTCAATTCAGCAAGTTTGCCGATGACACCAAGTTGAGTGGTGCGGTTGACACTCTGGAGGGACGGGATGCCATCCAGAGGGACCTTGACAGGCTGGAGAGGTGAACCTGTGCAAACCTCATGAAGTTCAACAAGGCCAAATGCAAGGTCCTGCACCTGGGTCGGGGCAACCCCAGGCACAAATACAGGCTGGGCGATGAGTGGCTTGAGGCCAGCTCTGAAGAGAAGGACTTGGGAGTGGTGGCGAATGAGAAGCTGAACATGAGCCGGCAACACGCGCTTGCAGCCTAGAGGCAAATAAGAGTGTCCTGGGCTGCATCAAGAGAAGCGTGGCCAGCAGGTCGAGGGGGGTAATTCTGCCCCTCTACTCCGCTCTCATAAGGCTCCACCTGGAGTACTGCATCCTGTTCTGGAGCCCCCAACACAAGAGAGACATGGACCAGTTAGAACGAGTCCAGAGGAGGCCACAAGGATGATCCAAGGGCTGGAGCACCTCTGCTACGAGGACAGGCTGAGAGAGTTGGGGCTGTTCAGCCTGGAGAAGAGAAGGCTCCAGGGAGATCTTATAGTGGTCTTCCAGTACCTGAAGGGGCTACAAGAAAGCTGGGGAAGGACTTTTCATAAGGGCAGTTAATGGCAAAACAAGGGGAAATGGGTTTAAGCTGAAAGAGGGGAGGTTTAGATTAGATATTAGGAAGAATTTTTTTCCCATGGCGGTGGTCAGACGCTGGCCCAGGTTGCCCAGAGAAGCTGTGGCTGCTCCTCCCTGGAAGTGTCTAAGGCCAGGTTGGATGAGGCTTTGAGCAACCTGATCTAATGGAAGGTGTCCCTGCTGATGGCAGGGGGGTTGGAACTAGATGGTCCCTTCCAACCCAAACAATTCTATGATTCATTCTATGACTTAAAAGGATAAATGAACTCACACTGAGTTGTGTAATGCTGCAACTGCCCTACTAACTGCACTGAAGCTAGGTCACTAGCAGCTAGTTCAGGAAACTTCTTGCCCATTTCTGGGACAACTGGTTTTTGACACACCTTTATAGAATGTGCACAGGTGTGGCCAGCTTTCCACACCCTCTGAGCTGCATGCCCAAATGTTCTTATGATCAAGACCACAGACATCTATTTCTTGATCAATGAGGAGGGTGATCTGGAGGAGACTTTCACAAGCAAGAGAAGATATTAGCTCCTGAGAGTTCCCATCACTGCACCTCAGAGCAGTGTCGGGTGTACAGATGAGTCCCACAGCAGGCTGGCAATGTCTACGTTGGCAGCTCCTTCTGGCCCATTTCCCCTTATAGCTGGGGACATGCATTATCAAAACCGTGCTGCTCTTGGTCATGGCAAAACCATGCTTAAACTGCTCATAGACAGCATTTGGTTTGGCAGCAGTAGCTGGCCCTCCTAGAAAAAAGAGTGGTCCTAGTGAATGGAGAAGTGAATGAAGAGGGAATTCTTTTCTGCAAAGGTTGTATCAGTCCCAAGCAGGTTAGCTTATAGCCTAGCAATACCCAGAAAGTGGTACCACTGTGCGGGGCTCCTGAGTTCCAGTCTTCAGTCTGCAGCCTGTTTCTTGATCACTGATTCATCTCCAAAGACCACGATGGTGGGTTGGAACCAAGACAGACTGTTCAGATTATTCCAGCTGTGACCCTGGAGTCTACATGGTCTGAGTTAAGTGTGTTCTTGAAAGAGGTTTGGCCGAGATCAAAGGGAAATAAAGCAGAGTTTACATATTTTTCTATAGGATTAGAATCAGACAAATCTGAACAAAAACAGACCAAGATTTTTTATATGTTTGAATTTTTATTTTTTCATGGAAATCCTGACGAATCACTTCTTCCCTGTTCCTTTAGAAAACATTGGCATTTGACCTATTTTCTTCTCAGGTTTACCTACATACAGCATTTTCTGTAGCTCAGGAGAACATGTCAGCTGCAGATAAGAAGAAAAAAAGCATTAGCCTCATAAAATTACAGTATGATCTCTGAGTTTAGCTGATGACCATGCTCTAGAAGCCACATAAGTCAGAACACAAGGTCAATTGTGAGAAACATTCAATATTCTCAGGCCTGTTCATATACAGAAAATAATTCCTTTATGAACAAAGACAATGAGTGTGCATGCACACAGGTTTAGTAGTCCAGACCAAGATGTGTGAGACGTGAGGGTGTGCATTTTAGGGAAAGGGAAGGGAGACCAAGGGAAGGAAGGAAACAATGAGGTGCTCAGGAAGTTGGAAAACACTGTTTTTCCGTAACCAAATAGTAGACATTTAAATTGAGGGTCAATATTTCATAGGTCTCTAATTTCATGGATATATAAAAACCATTAAAAATCCTGCAAAACAAACAATAATGGGATTTTAACTTATTTGATTTGCTGGAGCTTTACTGTTGAAAGAACCCCAAAATTCAAGAGATGACCTGACATTTGAAAGATATAGATGAATGGGACATCCAGTGTACAGACATCAGTCTTCATTTGAAATTGTTTGGCTGCAGCACCCAAAAATAACATTTTCATCAGTTACTGCTCAGTTAGAATTTAAGAGTATGGGAGGAGAAAAGAAAAAAAAAGACAAAAATTACTGTGAAATACAGTCTCTAGATACAGTTAGATTTTTGGCCATCTTGGTTTCCTGGTCCTCTGTATTCTACACAGAATACTGTGGCCAGAACAAGCTACCATAGATGTGAGAAGAGAATGCACATCATCCTGATCTAAAGCACTTGTCTCAACTACGCCGTCTTTCCTCAGAATTTAGCCAGTGCTAACACATTAAAACACTTATGAGTCCATTCAGCACAGGGCTGTGTTACACACGTATGCTGGCCTATTCATTAAAATTCATGAGTAGTAGTGCCTTAAACTTGCCTGCTACAAGGATTTTTTTGTTTGGAAAGTCCAGACAGGCTCATAAAAGCCAACAGTGCTTTATATTCTAGATCCAAGTCTGCAACAATAAAGCTCCTTAAAATTACACATATACGGAACTAAACTAAATGCCACAATATAAAGAAAACTGTCAAAGCCCCACACTGTATTTTGAAACTGACAGCTTAATAATTCACTGTAAGGTTAGTGTCTGTGCACTGTCTGAATTAAAGCAGGTCTTGTATTTCATAGAATTCCAGTAAAAGTGGAGCATGATATAAAAATACTCTCCTCTCCATTGAAGATTTAATATATAGCCTCAAAATTAATTATTTCTGGAAAGAGGTGGGTTTATTTATTTATTTATTTATTTTAAGAAAGGTAGCAGGAATAAGTGCTTAAACTAGGCTAGTGGGATATATAATAGACTACCACTAATCCTTTTAGCTAATCCACCTATTTTATCATTCTCACCTGAGAAGAGGTCTTTTTTCTTCTTTTCTCACGGAAGGTTTAATGTTGGCTTTGCACATTCTACAAAAGACTTAACCGTGTGTATAACGTAACAAATACGTGTAATCCTGCTGATGTGATAACTGCTGTGAATGAGGTTTCAGACCTTGTGACAGAGAATTGCCTGTGACAGCTTCAAAGTGAGTCTGCAGGCAGGTTTAGGTCTAGAAAGGCTTTGCTTTTAAAATGTTTTGTTTTCAGAAATGATGTACAGCAGTACTTATTGGAACAAAGTGAAGTAACTAATGAACCTGTCTAATTAATTAGGACAAGAAGAGACGGTACAAGTTTCTCAGTTAAAATGACAATCCTGAAAAATGGAAGAATCATTGAGTCCTGGATTATGGAAGAATTCCTATATTTTTTTTGTATCAAGTTTGATTTAAATTCTCAACCAAGATTGTCTTATAAATATATAGATAAACACATGTACATAATTTATCTTATATGTGCAGGCTATAAATTATACATTTTGAAGGTGAATTCTACAACTACCTAGAGACTTTGTAGCAAACCCTGTGAACTAGAAAACTCAGCAATGATGAATAATCACTGGTATTTCCATATGTTTTTAATTTTTATATTTCAATAGAATATATTTTTTAAAAGTTGCCTACATTTTAATTTCTGCATTTCCTACTTTTTTAAAAAAAATTAATTGTTAACCCATAGTTTGAACAGCTCTTGGGAAGATACACAGAGGTTTGTGAGGGATTTTGATCTCTGGGCATCACTGCAAGGGGACATTTGCAGTTTGGCACAGCAGTAGCAGTCAGTGCTTGGACAATTAGTGGAAACTTGCCAAGGAGCACCTTTGCTCTTCCCATCCCCTGTGAACCATGATGACAGGTGACTGAGTCTGGTCACTTGAATTTCTGGTGCTTCCCGTGTGACATAAGTAGTCTCTACCCTCCCTTTTTTATGAGAATTACTCTGTACGTTCTTTGTGGTTTTAAGTTTTCTGTCTGTCACGCTGTAATGTTCCTGTGTTCAGCACTGCTTTAAACTAGTCAAACCCCATAACACTGCAACCAGTATGGTGGGGATGGTGCAGATCCTGGTGTGTGCCAGCTGCTTGGGTACTTACCCAACATCTTAGGTAGGCCTGGGGGCTATGGTTGAGTTCATCTCTTCAGCCACATGAAGAGCACTTTACCTGAGCTTCTGGTTTTCCAGGTGGTAGCTTTGCAAGGGGTGGTTGGGTTGGTTTCCAGAAGTAGGTGCCCATGGAATTTCTTCCAGATAGGAACTCTGAATGTGACATGTAGCAACTCCCGAGTGTCTGCGATTTGCTTTCTCACCAACAGAATTTTGTGTCTTTCAGTTTGTTGTGGTTTAACCCCAGTCAGCAACTAAGGACCACACAGCCACTCACTAATTCTCACCTGGTGGGATGGGGAAGAGAATGAGAAAAGTAAAAGTGAGAAAACTCATGAGCTGAGATAAAGACAGTTTAATAGGGAAAGCAAAAACCATTCACGGAAGGAAAGCAAAACAAGGAATTCATTCACTACTTATCATTGGCAGGCAAGGGTTCAGCCACCTCCAGGGAAGCAGGGCTCCATCATGTGTAATAGTTTCTTGGGAAGACAAATACCATCACTCCAGATGTCCCACTTTCCTTCTTCCCCCAGCTTTATATGCTGAGCATGATGTCATATGATCTGGAATATCCCTCGGGTCAGTTGGGATCAGCTGTCCCAGCTGTGTCCCCTCCCAAGCTCTTGTGCATCCTCAGCCTCCTCACTGGTGGGATGGGATGAGGAGCAGAAAAGGCCTTGACTCTGTGTAAGCACTGCTCAGCAATAACAGTAGCATCTCTATGTTATCAACACTGTTTTCAGCACAAATCCAAAACATAGCTCTATACCAGCTACTATGAAGAAAATTAACTTTATCCCAGCCAAAACCAGGACACAGTTAATAAGCCCTGGACTCCAGTAGTTCAACACATGTCCCAGTCAGCCTCATCCTGGTTGGGAGGATTATAGTAACCTTTGGCAGAGGAGCAAGTGGGAGGCTGGGAGTGATGACTTCTGTAGCTGTCCCAATGCCAAATGTGATGCAGAGGATTGAAGCTAGTTTGAGAACATCTGTGAGCTGCACTTGAGGAAATGACAACTCTGCAGGTATCTGCTTGGAAGCACAGCTAAAAGCATGTTGTTCCACTGGGGGAGTCCTAAATGAGATGCAATACTGGATTTATTGCCATATGACAGAATTTATCTAATGAAATAGGCTAAAGGAGAAAAGACCTCTCATTTTATAGCTATATGAAACTAAAGGTAAGACAGAGTTAACAAGATTTCCCCTGGCTGTATGCTTTTCTTCTGAACTGTTTAAAAACCAAAGCAATGGACTCTGTGAGGAGATGGAACACAGAATCTCTCTTTTTTTTTTTTTCCTCTCCTCTCCTCTCCTCTCCTCTCCTCTCCTCTCCTCTCCTCTCCTCTCCTCTCCTCTCCTCTCCTCTCCTCTCCTCTCCTCTCCTCTCCTCTCCTCTCCTCTCCTCTCCTCTCCTCTCCTCTCCTCTCCTCTCCTCTCCTCTCCTCTCCTCTCCTCTCCTCTCCTCTCCTCTCCTCTCCTCTCCTCTCCTCTCCTCTCCTCTCCTCTCCTCTCCTCTCCTCTCCTCTCCTCTCCTCTCCTCTCCTCTCCTCTCCTCTCCTCTCCTCTCCTCTCCTCTCCTCTCCTCTCCTCTCCTCTCCTCTCCTCTCCTCTCCTCTCCTCTCCTCTCCTCTCCTCTCCTCTCCTCTCCTCTCCTCTCCTCTCCTCTCCTCTCCTCTCCTCTCCTCTCCTCTCCTCTCCTCTCCTCTCCTCTCCTCTCCTCTCCTCTCCTCTCCTCTCCTCTCCTCTCCTCTCCTCTCCTCTCCTCTCCTCTCCTCTCCTCTCCTCTCCTCTCCTCTCCTCTCCTCTCCTCTCCTCTCCTCTCCTCTCCTCTCCTCTCCTCTCCTCTCCTCTCCTCTCCTCTCCTCTCCTCTCCTCTCCTCTCCTCTCCTCTCCTCTCCTCTCCTCTCCTCTCCTCTCCTCTCCTCTCCTCTCCTCTCCTCTCCTCTCCTCTCCTCTCCTCTCCTCTCCTCTCATTTCTTGATAAAGCTGCTGGACTTGACAAGTAGCAGGGCAATCTACAGGCAAAGAGACTGCAGTAGAAATGACTTCATGTTAACATAAAATATTAGAAAAGCCCAGTCTTCCTGTAACTGCCTTTCATGCTGTAGCCAGAGAAGATGGCAGAGAAAAGGTATCTCTCTCTGAGTTTTGTCACCTTGAGAAAATCTGGAGCCTTTCTCTTCTCACAGGTTTTGATGTTCGTTCTTCCCCATTCCCACTTTCCATGTTCCTCTCTGTCCTGTGCCCTGCCCTATCACTGCCAGCTTAGGCTTTTAATGTGAATGAATCTTTGACTGACCTTCCTCATACCTTTTGCTGTGGCCTATAGCTCTGTCAGGTCTGAAATGGTTTATGGATCTTACTTGTTTACACAGCTCCAATGTGAAGATTACACTGTGAAAGTTCTCAGAGCATTCTGACTGAATGCAGGAGTTCAGCTCCTCCTTCAGGACTCTGTATAATTGATATATTTTGGAAGAAGAAAGGTGGGGTTTTTTTTCTTGTAAGCTATCTGGGAAAAATCTTACTTTCTCACAGTAAATATTAGAGTACCTTTCATTTTTGACCAGTCAGTGGCTTACTGACAGGACTACGGTTTCTGGTGTATGTAGTAAGCTCAGTCTGAAACTCATACCCTGTCCATCACATCTTTATTACAGGCATAAATTTAAATATTATATATCTGTTTCACATGAGTTGCATAGTTATGCTCTTGCTTTGCTTTTCTGCAGCATCTGGGATCCATCAAATTGTTACGCAGCTGGTTAGACGTAAAATCCATTTGTGCACTCAGTGACTGTATTTTCTGTTTCTGCGAATTTTTGGTGTTTTATTGTCTCTTTGTTTCAAATAAGCAAAATTTGAGTACTCTATATTTGGATTGTATGGACAGCTTAGTTTTGTGACTTATATCATCCTAACCAGGTTTCTATTATGGAGAGAATTAGGTGATATTTTATAATGTGAAACTATTATCAATTTGAGTAATTCTGAGAAGCAACAGGTAGTGTAATTCCTCATAGGTATAAACAGATGTGTAAACACAAATTAACATTATTCTGTTTATCTGTTATTGAAAATAGATTTTATTTATGCTTAGAAGTATAGCATCACTAGTTTAAATGTTATGGTTCAGCTATGGCTTGTTTTGATTTTTTTTTTTTTTTTTTTCAAATTAGAGGAGCTAATTGGAGAGGAGAATTTGTCTCAGATGCTGACCAAGAGGGTGATCAGGCCAAAAGGGACATGTACTCCTTCGCTCCACCTGCCCTCCCTCAGACTGAAAGCAATACATCAACACTAGTAATGCCAACTTCCATGACCTCAGTGTTCAATGATGTTTTTCTTACAGTCTTACAATTTTTTCAATCTCATAGTTTTTTGAAGCCCTGCTCGTAATTTTAGAATAGCTGAGGTTAGCAAAATGGATTTTCTCCAGGGGTAGTGGCTATAGAAGGTGTCTGAAGTCCAAGTTGTTTTGAGAACACAAGAAAAGCTTTCTTGCTTTCTGCTCTTTATAATGCTTTACGCACTGACAGCCTTTCCTAGAGCAATTCAGATGTTTCTGTCAAGAGATAAAAAGACATCCTCTCACACTGAGTGGAGTACCAAATATTCTATTTGTCCTCGTATTCATGAAACAATTCTAGTTGTCTCACTGCTGGTGGAAGAGTAAAGGAGTTCTTTCACTGATTTAGAGCTTCATGAAACAATACCCTGACTTCTTTGTGTCATGGACTGTCAGGTTAATAAGATTGTTTCAGAGCACTGTGGTAGTGAAGTTTATGTAACTTCATGATAAGGGATGTGTTGGCCATCAAGAAGAGTACATGGTTTAGGAGAGTCTTAGATGAGCTTGGCAGGCAGAATCTCAACTCCTAAAGGCAATTTGCTGTGGGATCACATGGCATTTGTGCAGTGATGTGTTTGTTGACAAATGTGACATAAAGAAATTTAGGAGGAAAAAGAAACCACATTTTCTTAAAGCGTTTTAGATCACTTTGTGGTCTAACCACATGCTCAAAAACTTCCTGAGCTGGAAACAGTCTCCAGATGACCTACAGGCTTTATAACGTACCAAACCAAAAAGTTTTTTACCACAAAAGCATTCCAATGGTTGTGCTCTGGTAGAAAACAGTTTCTCATCATACGCTTTAATACTGAAAAATGTTCTGTTTCCTTGTCACCTTTTCTTCTGCATAAAATATAAACTTGTTATAGTTTAACAGAGCTTTTGGCTTAAGGGGTAGCTCTGTATACACAGCAGTAAATTGGGATGTACAGTAAAACTTTTTGGTAACTTGCCAAATTATCTCCTATGTCAGCCAGGCACAACTGTTTTTCTTGGCATCAATTTCAGTAGCATTTAAACTGCATAATGCACATTTCTAAAATCTCTTTTGTAGAAATAGCAATTTCACTGTAAAACTTCAGTCCACTGGGAATCTAGGGAATAATTGGCCACCATGTCTGACAGTAATTTCAATTTAACAATCTAATTTATCCATTATTTCAGTGGGGCTTTGAGTTAGAGGATTTGTCATTGAGGCTAACACGGATAGAGATTTTTTTCTGATCTTTGACCTCCATGCTTTCTTTTACAAGCTCCAACACTGTGAGGGCATTGACACTTCCACCATGAAAGACCTCATTGTACAGCTCCTTGGGATTTTGGGTTTCTTTGAACATGTGAATTGGACAGGCTATGTTTCTGCGCTATACTGTTAAGTGTGTCTGCACTGTAGTCAGATGTAAAGGCACCTCATTTAGACTTACCTTGCTTTAAACCAAATACCTTGGGACTGATAATCTAGAGCTCCACACAACCTACATAACCTGCTGAAGAAACTTGGCTCTACACTCTGAGAGCTACATTGTTATCGACACTGGAAGTAGCTGGTTTAAACCTAGTTTGTGAGTGTTCCCATGAACTATTCACACCTTTCATTACAGGGTAATATACTCCTAAAAACTTAAATGTTTATTTAAATCCAAGCTAACACTTGGAGCCTGATTATTCCTCTGTTCCTCTCGATCCTATCTTGGTTGTTCAAAGAGACCTTAAATGGAATGCATGTTATGTTTGTATGGACCTATGCAATATCAAAGCAGGAGTAAATGATCAAAGTCTAAGACTTCTTAGCTTAATATTGTAAAAGTATTCCCTGCATGTAAGTACACTTGTGCAACCGTCTGTACGCTTAAATAAGCACAAGTCTTCAAGAATCGTGGTCAGAGTCACTAGTGAACTGCAACCTTTCCCTCTCTCTTTCCAGTAAGCAGTTCATCTTTGCTCATCTGAGAAAATAAACATAGAACCTCCTTCAGTCCAGGTCCCTCCAAGTACCATTGTATAATGAGTGTGTTTTTCACCAACTGACTGTTCATCTTTGCTCACCTGAGAAAATAAACATAGAACATCCTTCAGACCAGGTCCCTCCAACTACAAGTACCGTTGTATAATGAGTGTGTTTTTCACCAACTGACCAGGATTCAGTCTGAAAACATGTTTATTTCTCTTCCAGTCAGTAACCTTAGTCAATCTGAAGGACACATCTTTATGAGCATCAAAGGTCTTTAGCTACCTCAGTTTTATCTATGGCTTCATGTCTGCTCCTAAAAAGACAACTTTTTTTGCAAAACCTCTAAGTTAAACTCAAATAGTTCAACAGAGTGGCTTCAGCTTTTCTGTGAAGCTGAATATCAATGATCTAAAGTAAAATAATCTTTAAAAATGTATGTTTCAAGGTCAAAAAGAAGCTAACTGTTTTTCAATGTTCAACCTGTCAACTTTTAAAATTTAGGTAGAAATCTGCAGAATTTAGACCAACTGGCAGCATATTTTTAAATTACTTAGGACTATTTTGTTTTCCTTAGAAATACTCTGCAGACTGCTAGAGTTGAGTATCGTTGTGTTAAACTGAGAGGTCTGGTTCTTGGGGCCCATTCTGATCTCTGCAGGAGCCATCCCCTGCTTCTTGTTAACTATATAGCCCTGTCTTTATTTTGTGTAAGCTTACAGCTCTATAGAACTGGGAAACTTAGCTGCCCCCTTCTAAGAGATGTTATTAAGTACCGTTATTAGAGAAACACTGGCATCTTCCAGTATAGGCTAAGTACATTAAAAATTAGGTAAAAGTGGTTTACTTAATAAAGCAAGTAAAACTGAACTCAAGCTTTGAAAAAATCTAGTGATGGGACAAACTTTATCTGACCCATACAGTTCTAACACTTGCAATTCTGCAAGATGAAGTGGAGCTGTAAGTAAAGGATTCTTGTAATGCCTTTTTAGATACTTACCAGCAAAACATCATGAGATGCTCCCTGAAGCTGGACTATAATAAGGTCTCAGAAAAGAGCATGCCTTCAGTACATGCTTATGCCTGCAGTATGAGGTTCTACTTTCTGCTCCCAGCCACCCTGATTTTCTGATCTATTGCACATAACACCTCTGCAGTTCTGCTGACGTCTTTGCCTGAACTTTGTGATGTGTTTTTTATACACTTTGTTACAGCTGAACACAATAGAGGTTTGTGTTGGTTTAGATTTAAGTGTACAATTAACTGTTCTTTCCGAGATAAATGGTACTGATTAACTATTTCTTTCTGTGTAAATATAAATCACTATAACCAATTCCTGATTCTTTGTGCTGTGTAATATATCAGCCTGAATACTCAGTTACACAAAATAGAGCAAGCAATCATGTCTACTTTCCCACTTTCCCCCTTTTTTTTTTTTTAATGAAAAATGTGGTAAGTGAATTAGAGGCTACATTTAAGAACTTGATCTTTTTAGAGTATTATTTCACTAGGCAGATTCTATGTTATTTGGGAATGAATGGCACAAGTGTATTGACAACAACCAGACAGGTCTTAGCAAGATTTTCTGTGCTAATTATTCTGACTCAGTGCTACAAGTTCAAGTTTTCTACTCAGAAATCTATGGTCTCTTGCTTTTGTCTAATCATAGAAAATCTTCTATGGTGTATCTTTCTGCATAGTGAATGTTTGGAATAACAGTATTGCTTCAAAATCCCTCATGTGATCCAACACTTTGCGACTGTTGATATTACCTAATAAATTACCTAATGCAAACAAATAAGATCTTTGCAAAGGTACTAGTTCCATTCCAAATATTTTATACCGGGAAACTACTGTGCTCTTGTGTCATTTTTTTTCTGTCTTTGCAAAGCAGTTGTTTAAGTTTAGTGCTTATTTCCTTTGTGAACTGATGAGCAATACATTTTGAATTATATTACTTTGCGTAAATCAAATCAACATAAAACTAACGTGAAATCCCTGAACGCTGTTCCCTTCTCTCATTGTAACACGTTTCTTGTGCCCTGAATTTTAACAGTAAATGAAATATGAAGCAGATAAGCAACATACAGTGGGTTTCAGTAGCACTTGAGGCTGTGGAGTGACTGATATAGAGCTTGCACTCCTTGATATAAAGGTCTCAATAACTTGCCATGCACTGCTTCTTTTCATATGCCTGTCTCTGTCATACCATTCATATTTATACCGAGGAATTTCCAATGAAAAAAAGCATCATTTATCTTCTCTCCAATTTTTATGCAATGTGATCAAATGCAATTTTTCTCTAATACACGTTACTTAAAAAAAATACATATATCTCTCTTTATGTTGCCCTTGATTTTGAAAGAGATAAGGCCTTTTATTGAATCTGCCACAGACGTGGGACTTCTGATATATAACACACACCCTTGAGTTCACAAAGGGTCAAATACACTCCTGTGCAATGGGTTAGCAGAAATCTTATCACTGTATAAGTGCGTCATAAATCTTGAAAATAGGAATTATCTCTTTACGGGGATAAATTTTGCCTAACTCAAAATATACCCAGTAGTGAATGTAGGTGTTTGGAAAGGTCTCTGAACTTTGCTTCTAGTTAAGAAGTTGAGAACAATGCAGATATGGATATGGTAATATAGTCTTTATTAATCAGTGATCACAAATGTGAGTTTATTAATGAAGTTCAAAAGATACAGATGTGTTTTACTCTTACCAGACTCTCCGTGTTCCTGAGTGCCTAGTGCAGATTTGCTACTGTTTTGTGTTTAGCCAGGGTAAGTAACTTAACTTTTGTACGTATGAAAAATGTACAATAGTGTGCACAAGAATATTTTCTTTGTGCCTAGCATGGCAGCAGATATTAATTAGTTAATGAGCCTGGAGCTTTATAAGGTATAAATAATACACAAAAGTAGCTTCTATGGAGTTCTTTCATAAAGGCATAGAAAGCCATGTCTACTTTGGATGAATTTTATTTTCTCCATACCAGCTTTTTGAATCTTAAAGGGCTGGAATTCAAGCTGTGTTTATGGATTATGACTGGTCACAATCTGTAAGACTTGTATATCCCTGACTATGCAAACCTAATTTTAATCCTATGTTTCTAGAGAAACTGCTTGTGGAAGCAAGATTTAAAATTTGTTTTCCATTAGTATTTAAGCTTGGGATTAGAATTTTCACTAATGAAATTCAGATGCACAATTTTACTTAGAAGTGGAGTACTTTGTACTTTGTCAGTTTGTCTATGGGTATCTTATGGGAGAGAGCACCAAAAGCCTTACTGAAGTTGAAGTAAACACTATTCATTGCTCTCCTGTCATACACCAAGCTAGTCACCTCATTGTACTAGTCTATCAGGTTGATCATGTATAATTTCCCCTTTGACTGCTCCTGATAACATTTCTGTTCTTCATGTGTCTGAAAATGCTTTCCAGGATTATTTGCTCCATCATCTTCACAGGAATGGAAATGAGACTGGCCAGCAGTAGTTCCTTGGATCCTCTTTCTTGCCCTTGTTGAAGATGACATTTGATTTCTTCCATTCCTCAGGAACCTCTTGCAGTCAACACAACCATTCAAAGATAAGCAACATCAACCAGCTCCCTCAGCTCTCATGGCTGCATCCCATCATGTCCCACCACAGACTTGTTATGCTGTTTGTCTAAGGTTTCCTAACCTTGCCCTCCTCAACTGAGTGTAAGTCTTTCTTGCTCCAGAAATAAGTCTATTAAAATCAAGAATAGAGCAGCATACAGCCATTAGTATTAAGCCCTTTGATATAATCTAACTTGTGTTTTGAATTTTTTTTTTCCATTAGAGTGATCCTGGAAGGTGCTGAGCATCCAAAATTCCTCTGGCAGTCTCTTGCATTCTCAATACCATTTTGCAGGATCAGCCTCTCCAGAATTGCTCATGAATTTCATGTATAAACTTGAGAAATTAATCTTGTAGATACGACATACATTTTTGTTTGTTATTTTAGGCCACTTTATACTTGATCTGATCTTCAAGGTCAGTGTTCTTGTCTCTTTTTTAGGATAAACAAATCTGTATCCTTCTTTGACCAGGACATCACATCTTGAAAGTATGTGTGACAGAGCTGCAGTTCACATTACATCTATTTCAACAGTTGGTTCCGAAAGCCAATAAGAAAGGAGCCCAGTGTTGTTCCCTGACTGGATTTATGACTGCGCCTTCATCATTTCCGTAATTCTTTATTGCAGCAATGTCCTGGGAAAGTTTTTATCTGACATGGGTAGGTGATAACGCAGTGGTCACACCAATGTGAAAAAATGTTCATGTACAATTAGCAGGGTTTGCAAGCCGTTGTTTTCCCTCTGCACTGTGTTTGTGCTCTTTACCAAGAACCTTCACAATGAAGGATATTCTTACACTATTCTAAAATTTCCGAGCTATGCCTTTAACAGGAAGAATTAATGACAGTTATCCAGGCAATTTGCATATGTCTCAATATATTTATGTTGTAGTTTTTGTTGATGATCTTTTTGTGTCTTGTTTTGTTAATCTTGTCTCACTTTTCTGTCAGTCCATTTTGACTTTCTGGTGTTTTCCCATTGTATGGTCCACATTGACCAAAAAGTTAGGCTAAAATCTCGGTTGGTAAACAGAATTTCTCATGGGAAATGCAAAATTTTAGAAATTCCTAAAATTATAAAAAGTCTAAAAATTTTCACATTTCACTATGATTCATTAAAAAACCATAGTTTTTTAATGAAATACAATATTATTTAAAATCTTGGTGGTGCAAAAGGAATTAAAATGACAAAGTTCAAACTGTGTGCTTTCTTTAGAAAAGCCAAATAGGGATACCAAACTATAAGGAATGTTTAATTTGATTTTTTTTTCCCTGCTCAAAATATAATAGAATTGGCACATTATTTTTATTTTAGTAATTTCTCCCTGGGAAAATGATCCATTTATTATTATCATTGTTATTTTATCAGTAGCAGCATTTGCACAGGTTTTTGCATGATTATTGTGTGTTCAGATTGGTGAGCAAGAGAAGACAAGAATATTCTCTATATTTACAGAGAGTTTCATCCTAACTCTGTAGTCTGTTCTTCCCCACTTCTCAGCCATTTAAAAGAAATTCTAGATATGTTAACAGAAGGTCATTTCTCTGGGAGATTCTGCTGGGAAGAGCTGGCAATCTAAACAAAAAAAAGAGAAAGAGGGGAAGAAATGCTAATGTCACCATTTTACTAACGGAGTTATGATAAACACACTGAAGTCACTGCTTAACCCTGTGACAGAGATAGAAACTGAACACTGTGACCCAGTCCTTGGCTTTAGCAAAATAATATCATCTTTTTATAAGGAGCTTTGTCATAGGTGGCAGTGAGTGAGAGCAGTAAAAACTGAACAACTTACTGTTTATTTCTTTATGATGGCTTCCATCTTAACACCTGTAGCATCAATACTGAAATACCCTTATAATCAGTATATTGAATAAAGCCATTGTCTCAGCCATCATCTCTTTACCATTTAGGATCATTTTAATTCATTATTAAGACACCTATATGATATAGTACTTTTTTCCCCCTCCTCCATAAATATTCCTGGCCCTGGTCTGACAAAAGCAATTAATGAAACACTGGCCCGTACTTCACATTATAAATACATTCAGAAAACTACCATTATAATGAAGCAATGAGAACGTCCATCTATTATTTGTAGGCTGCAGGAGGCTAAATAATCTATTGCATTATAAACTACACTCACACACGCAGATATTCACACACACTGCAAAAGAATTTGTGCTTTGTCTGGAGTAAAATGAAATCCCAGAGGTAATTTCTGTACTGTGTGGGAAATAATGTCTCCTGCAGGAAATTTATAGCCATGATTGTTTAAAAGAAATGAAAAATATAGTGTTAAATGTTTTTAACAAAAACATTCAATTGTTTCATATTTTTCAGCTGACTCCGACTACTGCCAATTTATAGAAGTTATAAATCCTGGACAAGGTTTTAGGTCACTTCATAGGAACTAGTTTGACTACCTCCAATATATTGTTTTGGTCACATTTTAAAATGATTTATTGAATATGCATTTAATTTGAATTCATTGCTGTCCTGCACTGAAAATATCAGAGCTTATACCAAAGTTCAGAAAGAGCCATTTGAAAATAGCATTAGAAGGTACTAGAAATAATTGTTTATTTCTCTTTAGAACTGACAATAAGGGTTGTCCAAGAAATAACATTATTTCTCTTGAGAAGTGTCTCTTCCACCTTTATTTACATGTAACTGAATGCTATAGGTGTGATGAAAAAACAAGCAAAACCCTGTCACTGCAAAACCTGAAGCATCCATTCAGTTCTTGCCTTGGGCTGCTACCACCAGCCTCTTCATATGACCCTGCAGTGGCTGGGTGGGAGGCTTGAAGATGATCAGACACGATAATAGTTATATGGTCCCTTGCATCCTGTTTCCTGTAGAATCTGCCATTGGCAAGCTTAGCCTAATGAGTTTTCTCAAATGTTATGATGAATTTACAATACAGCTAAACATCATCTTCATCTGTGTAGAAAAGGGAAAACCCTGACATGAAATTCAAGTTTCTACTCAGTTTCTTTAATCAGAACTGAGCAGGATTATTTTTTTGTTGTTGTTTTTCTGAACCTAGTTTTTCCCAACCTAACTGCCCTCTGAAAAAAACCAACCAAACCAGAAATAATCCATTTGACATGTCTTTTCCTCTGCTTATCCCAGAGTCCTTAGCACGCTTCTGGGGAGGTGAATCAAAACCCACTCTCTTACCTTTACTGTCCTTCCCCTTTCCAGCTGTCCTTCCTTTCTGAGATCTCTGACAGTGTTTCTTTGGACTTTTGGGTGATTATCAGCAGGTGCACAACTTCCCTTTTGCTTTAGCTTCTCTGTCAGTAAAAGGAGCATAAAAACAGCTTGCCTGTTCCAAAACAGCTGTGAGCCAAAGCTTATGCTTTTAAAGCACATTAAGCTTGGTACATGCTAATGTCAGATAAGGGTAAGTTAGTGATTGTTATTTCTTTAGATTAATTAATAATAGGGATAATTGAAGGTGATGATAAAATTTAACCCTTTGGACTTATGTAAATTTGAGAGGCTGTATTCTTTTCATCTGTTGACTTTTTCTGCTGAGGTGAATTTTATCCCTGAGGGGAAAAAAAAAAAAAATCCACCGGTAACATTGAAGAGAAGTCCTGTAATATGCTGGGGGGGAGGGGGGGAAGTCCTATATGACCTTTATATCTTCTGTCCCTTTCTCCTCAAGTCTGAATCCACTTTTCCTGTATATAAGACTGCCATTAAAGTACAAAAAGCTCAAGATACTTATGGTCTTGCAGTCACCATTTAAGGGATGCTGGGCGTCAGAAAGAAGCACTAAATTGCTTGTCTAGTGATAAGCCACCAAAGCTATCATTCACTGTATGGGTTTTGGATCAGGCAAGGGGCTTATTTGAACTCCATACTTGCAGAGATTCCTCACAGTATCTTTTTCACTGCATTTAATACCCCTGCTGTTATCCACGTAGCTCACTGAGGCCCAGAGCAGATTTTTGAGGAGAGCTGGGAAGCGTAGACAGATGATGCAGACACAACCAGGTATTTTCCTTCAAAATATCTCTCCAACAGCTATTCAGTCTCTCTTGTTTAGCTAAACTAATAATTTAAAGATAACCATCAGGCATTTTTCAGCAAACCTCTCACTGAAACAATTGCATGTTTCATAGTTTCCAAAAGCTTCCACAAAAGTCAGCAGATTTATGATTTAAAGAAAAACACCCTATCACATTCAACAGCTTGCAAAAATAAACTTCCTCCCGAATTTGACGTTCCCTGATCATGGTGTAAGCTTGCTTAAAGGGCAATTACTGCCCAAGACCTTTGCAACTGTTTAGTTGAAAGTTGCTTGTAGTCTCAGTGAAGTGCAGATACACTGAGTATCTACTTCTGTTTGCTCTTGTAATGCACTTGAGCTATGCTTGCTCACAGCACTAAATGCAGCTCATTGCGAAGAGGTTGTGTAAAAGCTGACCTTTAGCAAAAAGGAAATAATCTTCAGCTCTTGAAGACTTAGAAACTTCTGTAGAAATTAATCATCACTTCTCTAGTAGCTTACCAGGCCTTTTGGGGTTGGACTATGCTTTTGGGACCTAGCCATAACCTCACAAGGTCACAGTTCTTCCCACGCGCCACTCTTCCTCTTGAGAAAAGAACAGTGAGAAGTTCTGAAAAAGGGGCAGGATTTTTCTCTCTCCAGGTACCCAAACTCATCTCCCAGCTGGGAGTATCTCCATGATACTCTTATTTTTTTTACTTGATGACTGAAAGTGTTGTGATGAAAATTCAGCACTAGACCCAACCCAGCATCTGGTTAAAGCTAGTGCATAAAGTTAATAGTGTCTTTACCATCTTTTGGCTCTTCCTTATTAAAAAGAGATGTGCTTTCTTCTTTGCATAAATAATCTTCGTTTTATGGGCCCAATGTTTCCATGCCCTTTAGGGAGCTAAGTCTACTTCAATCAAAAGATGACAGCAATGTTTGAACTTGCTTATATGGATTTGGCTAAAAATAAGAGTGTAAACAAAAATGCTTTTGGTCACTCAGCAAATCATAGCCTGGAGAATGCTGCATACTACTTCAGAATGTAACCACAGTAAAATTAGGAAGCTAGGAGATCTCTTAGAAAACATAACTGGACTCTATTTCACTTATTCTCTGAGGTACCTTTAAAAATTTAGTTATGTAATAAATGTGGTTGGGAATTATTTGTTGAAATGGTTTATATGTGTGTTGGAAAGTGGCACTTCATCAGAACCACAACTTCTTTTTTTCTGAAATATTCCAGCTTCAATAAAACTTTCAACAACACAGATTCTTTGAGTCCAAGGCAGAATTTGGTGGGACTAGAACTGGGGCTGGTAACTGGGGATGCCTGCCCCAGAAAAGTTGCTAGTCCAGAGACTACAGTGTTTGTATAAAATGTGATAACTTGTGCTCATATTCCTGGCCTGATCATGATCATGATCAGCATGAGTGTCTGTCATAGGTATTAATTTCTCTCTTGCTTTCACTGATGTAAACAGAAAAAAATGAATCTACATGCCCCATAATTATAGTTTAACTGGAAATTAAAAGACAACTTTTAGCAATGAGAAGATTAATGGAACGGCTTTCCAACAGGAATAGCAAAAATACTAATCTGATAAGGCACAAATCCTAATTTAGTTAGCGTAGGACTTCCTAAACGTCTGCTTGTGAAAGGGATTATGTATGCATTTGCCTGTAATTGCAGAGAGGAAATGAGATGTGCCAGCAGGCCCATTCCAATTTCGTATTTTTAAAAACTTCCTAAATACTTGTCTTTCTCTTGCTTCCATATGGGGAGAGTTTTTCAGCTTAAGCTGAGATGGCACAATAAAACTGTGCCCTTTGTAAGTCTATTGTATAAAGAGTTGCAAACTCAGGCTTTATATAAGCATTGAATTAATTGCCTAAATGGCAGCTAATTCATAAAATCTAACTCTTGTGCATTTTCATGCAGTTACATTCATAATTATACTTGCATTTCTCAAACTACTGAAGTCCAGGTACAGGCAAGATGGGACAAAGAGCTGGCATGAGAGACAGAAATTATGAACTCAAGAATCCGAAAATGCTTAGAATGCTCTTAATTAACATAAAAATTCTTCTCTTTTCTGTCTGTTAATTTCTGGTCTGAAAAACCTGCAAAAATTTAAAAAGGAATGCATAATATTTTAAGCAGGAAAATCTGTGAAAACCTTGAAAGACACGATTATAAGTGCAGTAATGCACATTATATTCTCTTTCTGTTCCTTTGAAACAACAGGCAGAACTAAGAACTTGTTATTGATGCATTGTGCAACTTTAGAACTTTATAAAAACAACTTGATGTCATTAAAAACATAAAAATAATCTTTAAAAAAGTTATGGCACAGTAGGTCCCAGTGAACATAACTGTCATCACTAGGCTAAAACTGACTTTAAAATTAAATTTCAGGTCTATCAATTTTAGGCTTCTAAGAGAATATCAATTTATTTGAATTTTTAAAGAGTAATAGAAAATGGCAGGCAGTTTGTTCTGTATTCTTAAAAAGCAAAAATCTCCTCAGAAAAAAGGAGTGTGAGAACTAGATAGCCTATTCTGATAGCGGTGTATTATATGGAGTACTTGTTTTCAAACTAATGCAGGAAAACATGAAGATTTACAATTAATTAATCTAAAATCATTACAGGTACATCTTATCTGCTAAGTGTTTTGTCATTCACATTCTTTAAAGCTAGACAGTTTTAGCACCCAAAATGCTAACAGAATGAAATGTTATCTGATAAAATGTACCAACAAATATTTATAGAAATGGCTGAATAAGGTGATTGATAAGGTGAATTGAGGTCTTTAGCAAAATAAAGTAACTATTAATGAACTCTCATTTTTCCTTTCACCTTTGAACACACAGTGATATTATTCTGACAGGATACAAAAGAACTCATTCCTTACATGATTTATGGGAGGTCAGTTCCAGTAATGTGTCCTAGTTGTATCATTTTTAGCTGACAGAAGAAAAATATAAGATTTTACCAAGTCTTAATTTAACTTATTTATGTCCGTAAAATATCCGGTGCCCTGAACACAGTCTTGTTATTCATTCCTCCCTCCTTCACAGTTCTCTCAGCCAGCCCAAATCCTGCACTAAGCCCTGACGCAATTGCTGCTAAGCCTTGGAAGTTTGAATTTGATGGTAATTTTTCTGGTTTTTTTTTATTTCTCTTCTGCAGTTCCAAAATACAGAGGCTATGAACTGGGTACACTGTTCCTAACTTTGGACCATCCATCAGTGAGGCCTCGGTCTAAGCTTCCAACTTTGTCAAGAGACCAGAGAAGACAAAAAAAACCCAACCAACCCCAAAAAACTTATCAGAGAGTAATTTGCCCATATTATTTGAGAGATATATTTTAGGGATGGGCTTCATTTCTCCATCTTGCTCTATTAGTCACACAAGGGGGCTAGATTAGTTGTAGGAGGGAGTGGTGTTCTCCTCCCAAAGCTGTGCTACTGCTTAGCTGAAATCCAAGAGAGACCTTCCAGTAGTGCAGAGCTAGAATAGCAGCTGCAGTCTTTAAGTTTACCTGAAAAGTCCAGCTCTGCAAAATGCACGATGAGATTGAGTCGTTCTGAATATTGTTCTTTTCTCATCATTGCCATTTTTTCTAACCACAGCCTAGGTTTTGGTTGTTCAGGCTGTCTTCTTGTGTCTTTTAAGAGAAACATAATCACCCTGTGTGGAATTACTGCTCTTTCAGAGCGCTGTTTCTTTACTATTCCTAACTCCAAAATGGACATTGGCTTTAATGAAAGTAGAGTCTTAACATCATGGCTATTGCTTCATGTGTCCCATTTCATGACCAGTTTGAATTCCTTCTGCCTGTAAGTTCTCTGTGAAGCCCAAGATTCTTGGTAATTCTGAGAATTCTCAAGGAGAGGTGAAGTTATGGGTTCACTAATAATCTTATTTCCTTAGGGCTCTTTAACTCTCCTCACTTACTTCTTGGTTTTAATTGAATTAATGCCTATTTCAATAGCACTTGAAACAGATTTTTTTTACTTTGGAAGGGGAGGTGAGTGTAGGGGAAGAGGGAGGCATCCCTACATAGAAAAGGTGATTCACATTGCAGTTTACAGGTCACACAACCAATGGTGGTAGCTCTCAGCACTGAGAAGAAAAAAGACACAACAACCATGCATTAGTATGTTGTAGCATTAATTCTACCACATAAATTACTGGTTAGAGACAAGGCAGAAAGATTTCCCCAGTTTGTTTTGGGTAGCTATTTATTTTTACTTTACTTTTTGTTGAATGTTGCAGTATCCTTCACGTTGAGATGAGGAAAAGAGTGTGTTTGAGAGAAAGGGCCATCAAGAGACAGTCATCGAGGCACCGCATTTGGGGCTGGGAGACCTGTGCTCAATTTTCACCTGTGACAAGCTTTCTTGACTCGGTATGAGCAATTTGCTTTCCTTGGACTGCTTCTGCACTTAGAAAATGAGCCTACTCCTGAACAGAGGTATTGAAACACTACATTGATCTCTGTGATGTGCTCAGACATGGCATGCTAAGCACCTGGATAAATGGCTGACAAACAAGGCCAGGCAACTTACTAATTGCTTTCCTTCAGCTCAGGTTTTTGGGTTGCTTTGTGGTCTGTTACAAGGGAAGACACTGATATAAATGTTTTAACCATTAAATATGTGATATTTTGGGTTGCTTTGTGGCCTGTTACATGGGAAGATAAATGTTACATGGGATATACATGTGGCCTGTTACATGGGATATAAATGTTTTAACCATTAAATATGTGATTGTAAATGTAGGTTTGTCTATGACAGAACCGTGACATAACTGAATGACAAGGAGAAACTTCACTTTTCTGCTCTATTACATTTCTTTACAGCACAATGGGCGTTGGTTACATGAAGATTTGAACAATATTATGCAGAAGCAAAATAGTACAGAAACAAGAATTCCATCAAAAGTAACTTTCTGGGATGTGATCCCTCTTCCAAATAGAATTCATAGTGCAATATAGTAATGCATGCATTTTCTTCATAAAGTAGCTGAGCCAGCTGATTGACTGCTCACAAAGATTTGCATTGAACTACAACTGATTGTAGTATCGTTTTCCTTTCAAGGAAATCTTTTGTGTATGTTTTCTTGACTGGGTGTCTACTGTATTTTTGTGGGTTTGTCATATGCTAGCATCTGATTTGTTTAATTAAATATTTTGTAGGTGTTTTTACTGTTCCCCAGAAAAAAACATCCCTGGACTTCGGAACAATACATAATCATGCTTCTGACACAGTCATTCCACTTTTTAAAAGGAAAGTGGCAACAAAACTAAAGAAACCAGAACTACCTGGAGTGCCAATTCTGAAAAACTCCATTTTCATGCTAAACATTAACAGCAACAACATAGTTACTGTTACTCTGAAATGTTGACAGTCTGAATCCAGAGGTAAGTGATAGATATATATGTTTCAACCATTTGGGCTTTTGACCTTTTCAGTATTTGTTTGCCATTTCATTCTCCCACAATGATTGCCATTTCAATCTCCATAATCTGGAGATTTATGGCAGAGTAAATTTATTAATCCTAACAACAATATTTTCCTTTGGAAGCTGGACCGAATGTCAATAAACATCAAAAGTACTGCTTGATCTTCAGGGGACACCTGTTAAAAGAGAGAGTTCATGCGTCACACAGAACTGCTAGCGTAAAACATTTTTATTGTGCTGTTTGATGGCAGTTATCATTCGGGAACCTTGTAGGTCTTCCCAGACATTGGGTAGCTGAAGACTTAAAACCTCTTTGATTTCTTTTGTGCACGTCTTTTGTTGGCATGCAT
Source organism: Antrostomus carolinensis (assembly GCF_000700745.2). Lineage (NCBI taxonomy): Eukaryota > Metazoa > Chordata > Aves > Caprimulgiformes > Caprimulgidae > Antrostomus > Antrostomus carolinensis. The sequence goes on from NW_010340508.1 coordinate 29,813, forward strand.
TTCAGTAAGGTCTTAATCTTTTATGTTAATCAGAAGTGTTTTTTACATCTAGGTCTACAACTCCTCCAAAGACAAAGAGTCTTTACAAAGTTGACTGAAGTTGGCTGATGCTGAATATGCCTCACATGCTATGGACCTAATCCAAAGCCCATTAAAGTCAACTGCAATCTTTCCACTGACTTCTGTGTATTTTGTCTCACATCCCTGGGGCAAAACACTGCCACTGTGAGTCACATGAATATATTTTGCCCCTCTATTAATTAAAATGCATTGAATTCCCGAGACTGCTCATGAGATCAAAACAGTAAACATTATGAGAGTGAGGAATCTGCAATGAATGTTGTCATTACCACTACATAGTCCACATTTTACATTTATCCTTTGACTTTTGTGTTATTTTATGATCAGGAAGTAACAGCTTTATTTTGGCAGTATCCTGCCTACTTGTGTTTGTGTAGTGTGCATTTTTTATAATATTTATACAAGAATGGAATTTGTGATACTTATTTGAAGATTAAAAGGTATATCTCTTTAAATTTTAAGTAGTTTTAGTGCAGAAATCCTATGATATTGCAAAAATGTGTAAAATTCAAGGCATTAGAATTGCAAACATAGCATTGAAGTACGTGGTTTTGAGCTTCAAAAATATTTAGTCCTTTAGATACTAGGATAATAATTTAAATATTTGTGTTTGAATGTACCTTTTAAAAATGAACTTCTTTTCATGAAGCTTAAGCATCTTGGCAAGAAATAGTTTTGGACTTGACAGGCCATGGATATTATTCTCCACTTATGTGCAAGATTTCTAGGTGCCAGACCCTACTCTTACAGAAATGACAGTTAATTCTCTTTGGTGCTGAGAAGACAAGTACTTACCTACATCTAAACCTCTTTTTCAAAATTTTTATTGTCCAATTGTGTTGTTTATAAACAAATATCTTAATGTAACACTGGCTGTAAAAAAAAATTAATGGGGAATGCCACCCACACTCCTAACATTATCCGAAGTGATGTGTGCCTTTTGTTTTCACAGACCGCTTCAGGATGGTCTCCTTGACAGACCTGATTACCATGCTTCTCAAGTGCTCCAAGTCATTGTCATCAAGCTGACTCCTGTGGCCCTCTTATCCTGAACATCTACTCTGCAGTCAAGGTGAAACAGCATTCCCAAGCTTGCTTGGGTCTAACTGCTGCACACAAGACTAGTATGATTTGCATTCCAGTGTGGGTGGCACGTGTCTCTGGGACTCTACTCACACTCCTGTTTTCTAGCATCCACACTGCACTGACACTTTCTAGCCGCTGTGTAGACCTGCCTGCCAGAGCATACTATCCAATGAGTGTGAGCACAGCATCCAGCATCCAACATCCAATAATAATATTCTATGATGTTGAACAGCAATTCCATTTCTGGTTATAAACAATTTGCAGCAAAAATGAAAAGTACCTACTGTTCTCAAAACGTTTTTGTTTATTGTTTTGTTTTGTTTTTTCTTTTTTTCTGCAAACTCATGATTCTTTAATCTTCCTAGGATTTTTTTCAGTTTGTTTTTCAGGAGTTTATTTGATTTATGGTTTTTATTAATTTTCCAAGAACTTTTGCTGGTAGCATGATTTGCCTGTGTTTTTCCAACAGGAAATGAGATCAAGAAAGGTGCATGATGCCAATTTTCGAAATTTTATTAACAGCAGAGAAATGTTTATTGGAGAAAAGTTGAGTTTTAACACCTGTGTTCTCAATCCTGAAGATAGTTTTCTGTGAGGACTCAGGCAAATCTCTTCACAGCACTGCACCTCAGTTTTCTTCTGCGTAAAATGCGGATAATAATGCTGTATCTGGCCTAGAAAAACACAGCTGAAACTACAAACAAGAAGTCTGATGATAGGAATGAAAGCTGTTCTATCTGAGCCAAATCTTGGAGCCTTCTTGAGGTTTTTACAGAGTAGCTTTTGATGTCCTGTCCATGACTTTCAAGATTTAAATAAATAAATAAATAAATAAATAGATAAATAAAAAAATAAAGCCAAACTGAATTTGACAGAAGCCTTCACTCACTTTTCACTTGGACAACATCTTAAATTGTCAGCCAGAGTTTGCTTACGTGTATGCTGAGTAAAAACTATTATGCCATTATTTCTGAAGTCCCTAGAGGGGTAAACCATTTTTTATTGTAGTCTGTGAGAGTGCCCTCTATGACATCCGCTGGATTGTATGGGTTGGATTGAGATGTACAAGAAGAAAAGATGAAAAACAACCAAAACCCAAACTCAAATACCACATTACTCAATGGAAATTTGCTTCCAAATGTTTTCAGTGTTTTCAGGGTTACCCTTGTTACAGAACAGCAGTTGCTTCTTCCAGCTGGATAGTACAAAATGTCTCCCTGTACCAAGATAATGCTAGAAAAAAATCATGTTTCTTTCATAAAATATGCTAGTTCTACTGTGGTTCTTTGTTTTTGTTAACCTTTTTAGAATTAGTACCAATCTCCTGATACAGGTGTAAGAACAGAGTTTTGTTCTGTCTCCTGAACTTTATGCCTTGAGTCATTCACAAATACAAGGGAAATGCAAGGGTGGTTATTGTCCAATGCAGTTATGACACAGTTTGAAGCTTTAAGAGTGGTAAGAGGTGGACTAGGGCTTCACAGTGACAGGACAGGTTTGTTAGTAAACTCCTCAACAGCAGTATACTGACTTTATTAAGATAAACTAACACAGATATTAATTGGAACCATCTGTATCCTTCACAAAATAAAATAAAGCAAAAATATTTTAAGGAGAGATAGAATCAAATTAGAAGATTGGGTCTAAAACATATATAACATGATGCTGACAAGCCTGAGGAAATGCACTGGAACCAGAAATACAATCCAAAACAGCTTTGACTGAGGTTCTGAAATTGAAGACTATAAAGCATATCTGGTAGTCTGACAAACAAACTGATAGCTGTTTGAGGCTTTGGCACTAAGCCACCCAAGTATTGAGTTTAGAGCAGATGTTGAGGGTGTTTCAACTCTCGATCTGCTAGATGTATTTAAGAAAATTGCAATAGACTAATGAATCTTAAAAACAATGTGATTTTTTTTAAAAAACTAAAGTGATTTTTTTTTTCTTCCTGATACCACTAACAACAAGAAAAGTATGAATGCAAATGCTGTCTTTCCTTCCACCACGGATCAGAGAGGTTTCCTTGTCTCTACTGGATTAACTCACAACATGTCTTTTTAGAACAAGTTATTTTGCTTGCATTTTCTGCATGTAAAACTTTCTTCTGTAAAATGTGTGTGTATTTTCACTCCTAGTTTATTATACTCCTGTCGCTGTTCTTAGTGGGCCTGTGAGGTTTACACAGTGAAAAGAAGAGGGAACTTGTTTTTAGTACTATATTCTTTGTGTCATTTGACACAGAATTAGACAAGACTGATTTGGGTGTGAAAGTTGTGCATGACAGGCCTGAGATAACACACTGCTATTATATCCACAGGGAGGAAGCAGTGAGAAAATCCTTGGAGCTCTATATAAACAAAATCAGGATTTTGATGGCAGTATATGGAAATTCACATTTGCTCTCCAGAACTAATTTATTTCTCCTGTAAGTTTTGGAAAAAAGCCATGCAGGTAGTAATATTTTTTTCCATACCAATGGATCCCAAAACACCTTATAAAAGCATACATATATAGCAAAACAAATATGCCTCTGTATGGGTTGCGGCATAAACCACACAGATAACCAGTGCAGAGCAAACTTGCAGATATAAGAAATTTTTTTGTTTCTCCTCCCTTTTTTATCTTTATTGAAACAACCTACATTATCAGTGTACCACACACATAACCAGAATTGTTAAGGTTTGCCAATTAGTTATGTTAAAATAACCTAAGTTGAGCAGTTAACATCAGATTTGCCAGTCTGGGTTGTACACACTGGCATAACTGGTGGAGTTAAAGCAGTGTAACAAATAAATTAATTGAGCCCTTTTTTTTTACAGAGCTGTTTTTTTAAGTGAGTTTCACTGTTATAAAATTGAATAAGACATTTGTGAATTATGAATTATGGAACTAAAAACTATGTATCTACATAGTTATTACTTTAAGGGCTACCTCTACCATTAAGTTAGAAAGAATCTCCTTGAAAAAACACATTTAAGTCTGACTAATGTTTCATAGGAAGCAGAAACTATGCCATAGGTTTTTTTATATGGAACAGAACCTATTAAGCACCTCATGATGTAGAGGTAATTCCAAATTAGGTGAAGAGAATTTTCTTGATTTACTGGCAATGTTATTTTTCAATGCTGCAACTAGTGGCCACCAGCATGCTTTTGAGCCAAAACAACGTTCAAGTAGTCCCACCCTGGTAATTTTCTAGCCTGGTTTTGGATGCAGTCACTTAGAATTCCATGTCTAGTAAAAAAAGCAATAACAACTTGTCTGTTCCCTCTTCATAGTTCAACAGTATTGTCTTTCTGGAAAGCGTACTCTTGTAACTCAATGCTATATTGAAGGAAAATGGCCAACATAATCATCTTTTTAATCTGAATCATATCTCCTTTTAAGAATCTACTAAAAAACAGTACATGTTAATTCATTTTGGTCTCCATGACGCACGCTAGATAGGGCAGAGTTGACCAGCTGCAGTTAACCTACTGCTAAGCTCCGCCAATAGATTGCTCCATAGTCCAAGCAGATGTTTCTCTTTTAGGCTAATGGAACTCTTGTAGACCATATCCCTTCCCAAGAGAAAACACCAGCACAGTTGGAAGCTGGAAGGACTCATCTCCATAACAGAAGCAAGGTGCCAGCAACATCAGCAGCAGTTTATTAATAAAAATCCATGAACAGAACAGCAATTGCATTTTGGTTTAGCTTGGTTGTTGGTTTTTTTTTTAAAAAAAAGCAACACCAAACCATCAGCAAAAAATACCCTTTTTATTCTCTGCCCTCTTAGATGTAGCATTTCTTTTTCCTATAGTAATTGGCTTCTGAGTGAGAGAAGAGGAAGTTAATCTCTTGCTGTTAGCTGTACTGTTGCTGTGCCAGTCACAAAATGGGAGAGAGAACTGCATTTATGTAAATATCCATTGTTAAAATTCATATGTCACAGATTATAATTGATACACCATAGCTATGTCCTAGTCTAAAATAAAGAGAAATTTATCATACTTCAAGAACATAGACTGGATTTGATCTAAATCTTATACAAAAGTATCTCTATTAATGTCAGTCGATTCATGCTTGTTTGTGTCACTGTAAGAAAAGAGTAATGCTCATTATATTTGCTCTAGAGGATGAATGACAATGAACAGACCTAGGCTTCTATATTAGATTTTGAATAAGAATTGTTTACAGTTCCTGGAAACCTTCTCTTTCCTCTGGGGACTTGTACATCCATTTTTGTCCAATCAATGGCACTGAAAGTACTTATGAAATGGTAATCAATGCTAGGGTTTTATATCTTATGTAAACATGACCTGAACCATGGAGAGCCAATTTTCATTGAAAGGACATAAAAGACAGGGAAAACTGGAGAACAGTTTGCTTCATTGCTGTTTTCCAGAATCAGTGGCAAAGGATTGAATCTCTTTTTTTTTTTTTTTTTTTTTTTTTTTTTTTTTGCTATGGCTGTTGGAGAAAATATTATAAAATTCTGCAAACCTTTGGAACAAAAATATCTCTCTCTCTTTCTTTTTCTTTTACAGTATCTAACATAGCAGGATCCAAACTCTACCAGGCTCCTACAATGCATATATTTCTCTCTGGGGAGAAATGATGGGAGGGAGATGCTAAGAAATTTCTCCAACAAGAAGATAAGAATGAGGAGAAATAACATCTTGGTATCAGAATACTGCTTTTCAAAGTGTTTAGGGAAGGTAGAGCACCCAAGAAACCTCAACACAAAATGGGAACTGCTGGTCCTTCCAGCAGCCTGGAGTGGAAGTGTTGGACAACTTGCTGCTCATTTTTTCTTGCCATAAATGTTGGGTTGTTAGCACTCAGATGTGTGGGTTCAGCAAAGCAATGAGGACTCTACTGTGACTACCAGCATCATTTATAAGCTACTTTGCCCTGGTGAAACCTCTGCTATAGATGTCAAGGAAAGGAGTGGGAAAATAAGTAGTTTCCATTATAGTCCAATTGAAAGGGAATGGCAAACAACACTGTATCTCACTTTTCATTGGCTGCGTAGAAGTGTTGGCTTTTAATAACATCTTCCTAAGATTATTTATATAGTCTATTTGCCATTATCCATATCAGTTCATGCCCTTTGTGTGCTTTAGATAACATTGTTGTGTTTCCTTTGACTTAATATTTAGTGTTCTGTGAACTTGACAATAGTCAGAATAGCTCTGGGCTGCCTCTGTCTGATCCCCTTCATAAGCTCCTTTTTAAGCAACCATTCATTATTACAATAGTAAATTCAGTTTTCACACTGGAGGTCTCTGTAGCTACACTTGCAGGTTTCCTTTGCCTGTGCTTCTTCTGGTTAAATTTATATCTGGAATTTAAATGCTGAGAAATCTTTCTAGAGTGAAAGGGAAGAACTCAGGGAAAGCTCAGCATCCTTTCGACAGATTCTGGGAGACTGTGCAATGGCCAAATCTGAAATTCCCTAAAGCTTGATCTTATTCAGATCTGAGATTTAGACTTGGCTTTCCCTAGAAAATTGGCCACCCACATGAGTTGTAATCAGATCCAAACTTCTGCCTGCTATGTGGCTTTCCAGCCAATTTTCATGCAGGATCCATGAAGATCCATTGAACACACTATTCAGAGCAGCCCTCTGTGCATCGGTAATACTGCTGAAGAGCTAGGATGGGTCATTGAACACAATCATCTGAATCAAAGAAATGTGTATACACAAAAGCTCAAGATACCATCTAATCCCAACCAAACACTTTGCATAAATGAATATGAGTATTGACTGGATTGCTAATGACTTACTGCTGCTGATTGCTAATGCTTAAAAATATAAGGATAAGAAAGAAAGGAAGCTTTCAGGCCCTAAACAGTCTAAGTACTTGCTGTATCTGCAGAAAGAGGTTCCTGATTAGATACGATGTAAACTATCGTAGTTCTCCCTGCCTGATGAAAAGTAAATATAAAAAGCATATGCAGCAAAGACAGAAAACAGCTCTTCTCAGAGTACAGGCATCTATGAACCATCATGATGGCCTTTCTCCTCATTTCTGACTCCCCAGTCATGTGCAAGTCCAGCCCATGGTACAGGATTAGTACAGTCCTTTAGGATTTGCAGATGTTAAGAAAGATATTTTTTTAGTTTCATTTTTTTCCTTCTGGATCTCGTACTACACATGAATCTGACAGCCAAATCATAACTGTGAGACTGCAAGACTTTTACTTGTGCTGACAGCGAGGCACATGACATTTTGTTTGTTTGTTTCTTTTTAATTTATAGTGTTTTTAAAAAATATTCTGCAGCCTAGACTTTAATTTGTGTTACAAGACAGCCTGCCTGTACCAGAAGAAAAACAATCTTTGATACAGAAATTCCTCTTGAGAAAGGCTTCCAAAAATGAAACAAAGGAGGAACAAATATTCTTTCCAGAACCTGTGCTGAGAAAGGCTCAGAGCAAGTTCCTCAGAGTGAGTACCCAAGAGGCTACTTGGCTCTTTTTAGGACCAGAGAAGCCAGTTAGGGTGCTTCTGCATAGTGAAAACCAAGAACAGAAGAAGCAGCATCATTTGAGGCATTCTAGGTCATTGCCTCCTCCATAGTCACCCTGACCCAAAAAGCAGCCATTGCTGCTCATCACAGGCAGGATGTGTTGCACTGACTGCACTTTGGTCATGTAATAAACCTGTTTACTGCCTTTTGGTGGGCTGGAAATAGCACCTGTGTGCAACACACCTTTGCACTGACAATACCCATCATCCAGCTAGGGCAATAGCTGGGGCAGGTGGTGTTGTAGTAGGACTGAACCAGGGGAGTACAAGGATAGTGGGCTGCTGACACAGTGTTTGGGAAACTACATCAAGAGTGGGTGCCATCTGGCAGCTCAAATCTGGATCATAGAGCAGTGTTGTTAGGAGCTGCAGATGGACATTCGCTCTTGAATGAGGGACTCTGCTAGCACCTGTCATTAAACTATGAAGGAATTGCAGCAGAGAGAAAGGCAGTATCAACAGCTGTGGAAAGGATTGACTTTGGACAAGCCCACTAGGCTAGCTAACAAGAATATTTGGGCAACATCTGAAAAGAGGGAAAGTTTTACTTAATATTTGTACAAATATACAGTTGATCTGTAGATATATCTTCCCAAATCAATGCTTTGTCATCCTTTCCCCCTAATAATACTGTAGGTATACACACAGAGCTTCTGAACTCTGTACACTCAAGGAAAAGCGTTTAATATTTCCTGCAGGCTGAGCGGGAACCAACAGTACCGGTTATTTAAAAAAGAAGCATAGATATGTAAATCTGTCAATTTTCCCCACCAGGAACCCTTGGCAGAAGGATTACGTTTCACCAGTCTACTCCCATTGACATCTTTCCACAGTTCTCTTGCAGCCCCTCACTGGTTACATCTTTGTTCTTTCACTAAACAGGTATTCCTTGTTCCCAACCTGAAGTTTGGAGGAAAACTCATCACAGTTATTTTTTTGCCTCCATCTCTGCTGTCCCTGCCTCCTACCTCCTCTCCTCCATTCCTTAGGGCCTCTACTCCTTCAGCTCATTGCTCATTGGCTGCTTTTGCCACTCTATTTTCTCCCACTTCTTGTGCAACAACCCTGGTTCCCTCTTCAAAGTTTGCATTAAAGGTCTGTCCTGTTCTCCATTGCCAGTGTGTTGATCACTGGAGTCCTTTTGTAAGTGAACTGATGAGCCTGTTTGCTCAGAGTAGATTTTAAGTGCTTGATAGAGGAGACAATTCTGTGGTTTTATGTATCGTAAAATACTAACTCTATTTTGAGCTCTTTGGTATCAATAAATGACACGTAGTACAAAGGATTGAGCTAAAAATACATGGTGGGGTGCTGCATTCTCTTGATTTCATTGAACTGGTCTGAATGTGCATACTCTGAGAGATTAATAGAGTTAAGCTGAGATATACTCTAGGGCTTTGTGATAATGGAAAGCTGGAAGGGTATTCATTTGTGGATTTCGGGACAGAGTTCACATTTACTCACTTATTAACCACTCCCGTTTCCTCCATCCATTCAGCAGATAAAGCTGCTATCTAAATCAATAGCTGCTAGGGTTAAGATATTTCTTATCATAGTTCTGGAACAAAAACAATTTTGTTTATTTCAAATTGGAGTCATTCCCAGTTCTTAGTGGTAAAACAAATATATATGCATTCATGTCTATATACACGTACACAAAGGTACACACTAAGAGTCACTCATGCAGTGGAGTAAACTAGATGTAGAATGTGAAAAATGGAACTGGAATGATTAAACCATATTTATTAATGAATTGGAATGTCAAGAAAAAGTATTAACCTCTCTAGGGGATGCTGTTTGTTCACAGAACAATTAAAAAATGAACCTTCATCTCAACAAAGGAATGCTTGATTTCTGAAACACTTGGAAGATAGATACTTTAGTGTATACTTATACTACTTTACATTTTTATTTTCATTGTACTTTAATTCAGTGCTAGAGTTGGGATTTTAAGAGCAGTGGTCAGGTATGCAGTTTCAGTTGACTGTTTCAGCAGCTACTGTTGTTGTTTTGCTCTTTAGCTGAGTTGTCCTGGGGCTGAGTTAGACGTCACTGTCTTACCTTTCCCCTAGAAATCTCCCAGAAAAATTCTCAAGGTGTTGCCTACCTCTCTAGTACCACATGCAATTACTATCTTATTTTTCTTTCTACTTTACCTTCATGTCTTAATTCTGGACGAGGACACCCAGCTCTACAGCCAGCATAATCCAGCACAGAAATCCAGACTTTCTCCTCAGAGTACCTGCTTAAAAAAACTTCCACCTCTGCATGCCACAATCCTTTCTCCAGAGGCTGTGAGCACCCATTTCATTCTTCCCTGTCTTCTTTGATTCCTGTCATCATTGTCTGGCTTCATAAAGTAAATACATTTTTTTAAACTGTAATTAGTAGAATATAATTGACTCTCTGCCATACCAGTTAGACAAAGTCACCAACCACTTCAGCTCTACCTGTCACTTCTTCTGCTGCTTTTCAGTATTATTCCTGTGCCTTCCCATTTGTCTCACTTTTTTTTTCCTTCTAGGAAATGGTATAAAAGCCTTTCAGAGTTGCTTATGTCGATCTTCAGTTATCAAAACCTCATGTTAAATATATGTTGCTTTTTATCCTATCTACTCCACTCGAAAGGCTGTTCCAGGGTTTCTTCTTTCCAACAGTTAGTATTGAATAATTTATAGACTATATAATCACATTTCAATTTGTCCTATAGCCTTAATAACTCTTAATAGCAAACCATTTACAGAAATATCCCTTAAAATAACTTTTTGCTAGCCTAAACAATTCAAGATTTTGCTATTTTCTTTTAAAATAGACTTTCTATTTCCTTGCTTGTTCTGAAGGATTTTATCTGTACCTGTTACAGTTTGAATTAATATTTACTGAACATGAATGACCATATATGGAAATTACTACTATGCTTTAGTTTATTTATCTAGTAAATTCCAGCTTGCCTTCATCCATCTTCAACTCATTTCATTTTCTCCCACAACTACTATTCCCAGTCTTCTCTGTCAGATAATCTCTTTACTGAGCCGTTCCTGGTGTGATTAGTTTCTAAATTTACATCCTAATATCCAAGTGTTGTTTTCTCTTCAGCTTCAATCCCTCCCTTCACTCCTTTGTTTCCATTTCCATTACTCTCTGCTAACATCAGGTTTAACTCAGCAATCAAATCAGGCTCTGAGGTGCAACAAAGTGGTTGCCAAAGATCAAGCTTTCAGGTGAGGTGAATAAAGCTTAGCCCATCAGCGGCAGTGCATTTGTGTGCCCACACCTGGAAAACGTCTAGTGGAGAGTGAGTCTTTAAGAAGCTGATTTGGTAAAATTAAAGAAATCTCTTCTGAGCATGTGTCAGCTGTGAATTTTTAAATTGCTATAACCTACCCACATTTGGTGGCTTTTTAGAGGATGTATAAAAGAGCAATGCAAATAGCTGGTCTTTTTTTGGTGTCAGAATTGCTGCTCTCAAGTATAAGAATATTCTCTCCTTCTTGGAAAAAGGCAAGTAAACTGTTCTTCAACAGAATAAGTAGTCTTATTTTCTTCTGCTCTAGTTTTTAGCGATGATTGGGTTATTTTGGCTGAAACTTGACGTCTTTCCTTCAATTTAACTAAAACAAAAAATCGGTCTGAGACAGAAAATGAGCCTGGGAACTTTCAACCAGAACAGTTAGTTTAGTAATCATGTAAGTAATGGGAAACAGTGTTCAATGAAGTTTAATAATCTAGGTAGTTCCTATTTATAATAAGAATTTTAGTGTGGAATGTGTATGTTTCATTTAATATGTTAAGCTGAAGTCCTGCCATTTTACTATGTAATGATTATTGTATATTTAAATGCAAGAAATATATTGAAATTTACTGGAAATCATGAGAGCATGCTAGCTCTCCAGGTGTTTCAGTTCAATAAACCGCTTCTATAGGACATACTGGATTTTGGTGAAATTTGGTGAAATTCATAAAGCAATGTATATTTTAAATTAAAAAGGGATATCTCATTAGAGCAAAAGCCTAGAGGAAAAAGAAGAATTTTAGCTTCTATTCTTACATCTGCGATGGATTTTCTGTGAATTGGGATGATAATTTAGCTTTCTGTTTTCATTTGCCTTATCTTTAAGCACTTGCCTATATATAATTCTTTTTCCTCCTCTGCTTCTTCAAAATGCTTATAGAGGCAGGGTTGGTCTTTAAATGGGCCTGTAGTAACTTGCATGCTTGCTAGTCCTACTTTTTGTCGCTGTTGGTGGAATTGTAAATACTGCTGACAGCTAGTTTTTTTAAATCTATTCCATTTCCATATGACTGCATACTTGGCTTGAATTTTGGTTTAAAGCTGTCCTTTGCAAATAAACATAAACATTGTTTGGGAATCACAGAAGTGATACTACATAATGATGATCTGGACAAGGGGATAGAGTGCATTCTTAGTCAGTTTGCAGATGACACCAATTTGGGTGGGAGTGTTGATCTGCTTGAGGGTCTGAAAGCTCTACAGAGCAATCTGGACAGGCTGGATCAATGGACGAAGGCCAATTGTGCAAGGTTCAACAAGGCCAAGTGCTGGGTCCTGCACTTGGGTCACAACAAGCCCATGCAACATTACAGGATTGGGGAAGAGTGGCTGGAAAGTTGCCTGGCAGAAAAGGACCTGAGGATGTTGGTTAACAGCTGGCTGAATATAAGCCAGCAGTGTGCCCAGGTGGCTGAGAAGGCCAATAGCATCCTGGCTTCTATCAGAAATAGCATGGCCAGCAGGACTAGGGAAGTGATTGTTGCCCTGTACTTGGTGCTGGTGAGGTCACACCTCGAGAGCTGGGTTCAGTTTTGAGCCTCTCTCTACAAGAAGGACATGGAGGTTCTGGAGTGTGTCCAGAGAAAGGCAAGAGAGCTGTGGAAGGGTCTGGAGAACAAGTGTGATGAGGAGCTGCTGAGGGAACTGGGGTTGTTGAACCTGGAGAAAAGGAGGCTGAGGAGAGACCTTCTGTCTCTCTACAACTACCTGAAAGGAGCGTGTAGAGAGGTGGGTGTTGGTTTCTTCTCCCAAGTAACAGGACAAGAGGAAATGGCCTCAAGATGTGCCAGAGGAAGTTTAGATTGGTTATTAGGAAAAATTTCTTCACCAGAAGGGTAGTCAAGCATTGAGAGAGGCTGCCCAGGGAAGTGGTTGAGTCGCCATCCCTGGAGGTATGTAAAAGACATGTAGATGTAGGATTTAGTGGTGGACTCTGGCAGTGTTAGGTTTACAGTTGGATTTTATGATCTTAAAGGTCTTTTCCAACCAAAATGATTCTATGAGTATATATTGATTCTGGGCTCCTTCACTAGCCTGGCAGGGGCAGCGTGTTATTTTGTACTCGCACAGTGCTAATGACTGGTATTAGTTTGCTCCTTGGTTCCAGACAATAGACAGAAATTTTGTTAATTCTCTATAGGCTCTGTAAAACTTCAAACTGAGTTGATGTAATGATGACTCTGTGGCATACATTCCTGGAGTTCTCAGCTGATTGCTGATCCCATAAATACATGTATGAGGTGCACACTCATGTTCAGTGTGTGTCAGGAACTAATGAGCTAGATGAAAGGGCTTTGTCCAGCTGTTTCACCAGTCTTTAGATATAAGTCGTTCAATATGCTTATATGCAAATTATTCGGCCCAGTAGATTCAAACAGATGCTGCAGGAATCTGAGATCACAAGGAACTCGCTTCCATGGTCCTTCTGTAAGGATCTGCATGTTGATTTAGTTCAACCAGGAAGTCACTAGCCCATAAGTATATGATTAAATGTCTTTGAGAAGCTGTTCTTTTATAATAAACTTTAATAAATTGCCTCCAGTAGTCTGGAGCAGATTTAGAAACCAGTAATAAGAGGGAAGATAGTAGATGGCATTTTCTTTCCATTTTTAACTTGGTAACTTGACTACTTGGACCTTTTGTTGTCTGTGCGCGCACTTTCCTTACTGATGTGACTTTCTTCAGGCAGCAAAGACTCCCGTTAGGTAAGCAAAATTCATGGCTTGTTGAAACAGAACCATGTTGACCAAGCTGCCACAACATTATTTGATTTTTCAGTAGATGAGTGAATTTCCCATGAGCTCAGAATCCTGCTTAACAAAAACGCTTTGCTCCTAACCTATGTGCTTCAATAAAACCAAAAAGGTGTCATGTTTACCTGAATGTTTCATCTGAGGCAATCCAAGCATTTAAGCTTCTCTTGCAAAAGAGCTTTCCTCCTCTCTCTTTCCAAGAAAAACTCAGGGAGCTTTGCATGAGTGTATTCAAGAATTATGAAAACACTAGAAACCAAGAGGGGCTTGCTTGGTTTACTGTAGTGCTTGTAGTACCCGAATGTTTTGCAGACAAGAAGTTAATTCTCTAAGTGCAGGTCTGAACTTTCACTTAACCTGTAGGGAGGTGGATCAAAATGTACTGCCTGGATGTAACCCAGAGTTACATAGGAGTCTCAAGAGGTTTTACAGGTTAACAATTGATAATGTAACTTGAGAATTGGTCAAGAGGTGTTTCAAGCTTGAGAAAACAACCACAGGGAACCCCTAAAGGCTTTGATTAGGTTTTGAAAGCTTCTGCGTTATTGTGAGTACAATATTGAAATATCTCAAGCGTTTTGGTTTCTGCAGCTTTAAAAGTAAGCAGGAGTTGCAGTATTATGTCCACAATTGCATATTGTTGATATGTACATGGCAGGTGGAAATCCTCAGGTGAGTGAAGTAAAGTAAGCAGGAGAAGACTGTTAGTCTCAGACAGGTGAACAAATTAAGAATTATTTAAATTTTTGCAACTGAGTCATGTGGCTTTAGCTAATTGTAGTCATTAAGAACCTGTCCTTTGGAGACATCAGAGTTATTTGCACTGGCTAACAAAGGTGTTTCCTGTTCAAAGTAATCTTAAGCAAGCAATGCTACATGGAGATTTCTGGTCATACTTCAGTCATGTTGCTATTCTTCCTGAGGATGGTAAAAAGGCTAATTTGTGGTCAGTTATCTTGGTCCTCCTTTCTTCTCATGTTTTGTTTCATAGATCTTCTTCAGGTATTGGTTCAGGGAAGCCATGAGGCTGTGTGCTTACGCATGTTGTTTTGATACATACAGATGAATTTTCATGTGCTTTCCCCCTAATTGCTGAACTATTTAAATACCTCTTTGTTTTGAGGCAGACATTCTGGAGACAAAGTGGTTCCTGGTAAAGCTGCTTTTCTGTTATCTATTTTCTTGGGATTTATTTCATGTTCTGAGGTGAACTTGCTTTATGAGTTTGCTACAGTTGTTTTAATTTCATCTAAAGTTGCTTGTAATATGAATTAATGCAAGAAGCTGAAGCCCCATTAGGAGATTTCTTATACAGGTAAAAAAAAAAAAATGACCCAGCCTAGAAAACTTCAAAAAACTAAGTGTAGGACAAAAGGGAAAAGGTGGATGTGACAAGTATATGACAAAGTGAGAATACCCTACAGTACGATGCCTGCTTCAGTTCATGTCAAGTGCCTGGTAGGTAACCTGATTTATGCATGGCTGAAGATCTCCTCTGAATGAGGATAGCTCACATGACATACAGATGGCACAGGAAGTTGCTTGGTAATGTAAGTGGGAGAGTTTGACAAGTGAGCAGTCATGGTGTATCTATTAGTGAGACAAAGATAGGAACTAATAATTTTACATAGTTTGCAATGATTGGTAAGGTACAGATATGCCATGAAGCATGGTAGAAATCAAGATTAGGATCTCACACCTTTGCAATTAATTTTTTATTTGATTTTTCTGCTTCCAAATTTCTCTGAACATAAAATTTTACTTAGTTTTTTGCTACACGTTCAAATCAAAGTCATCCAAAGTTAAAGTGAACATCCTAAAATAGATTCAAAGGTACCAATGTCAGTTATATTTTACTTATTTCAGCAGAAATCCCTTTCAGGTGTAGTAAACTAAAAGCTAATTTTTAATTTCCTCCTGTCAGGAGGATAGGGACCATAGAGAGCTATTATCTTACAGTCCTGTTCTATTAAGTGACTTCTGTTACAAATTTTCTTTCCTATAGTATTGAGTTTGAATTCCACCCCACCTCCTACCCCATTCAATTACTTTAGCCAAGTGAGACTGCAAGTTTGGGTAAATATTTAAGAAAAAAAACCCCTCTTTCTCTCTAGAGTAACTTTGTGTGTAGTACATTCCATAGAAATTCTGCTACTGAGTGTGAGAGAGGGGATTTTGTTTTAACTAAACTGGCTTAAGGCATTGTTGTTTTTTCTAAAAAAGAACTTGTGGGTTTCTTGTGGTTTTTTATTCATTTGTTTCCTGATTCTAAGGCAACTCTTGCATCTGTCTTATCATTAAAGCCCTTGAATCTAGGGAGCATTCAAAACTCCTTCTAGATGAAAATTTCCAGTCCATTTCTCATTTAACTTTATTGTACTTTGAGATTTGAAGGGGATCTAAGAGCTCTGGATGAGTGGGTTTAGTGTGCCCTTTCCAGTAAAGAAGGAAGGGAGTGAGGAACACTGATGGACAATGTGCTACTGCAGCCAGGGACACAGAAAACTGCTGAGAGATACAGAAGGTGGTGAGGCAAGCTTGGGGCTGGTACACCAGAGGTTCCAGATGGAACAAAGCTTTGCATAGGAAAAAGTAGGAGAAGTTCAGTAATCAGAAGGATATCTTTAGATTATAAGATATCACTCAGGTGTGTCCAGGGTTTGTCTGCTTTTCTGTGACACAATTTATTTTTAATAATGATGAAATATTGAACCATTTACTCCACCAATAGTAATTATTCTTTTCTAATTTTAGAAAAAACTCAGTATATCGATTTGACCAATTAAACTTATGATGTACTTCCTCAGGCTCCATGTATTGAGTCTTTATCTGTTTTTAAAAAGACAAATAGGACTTTATTCTTGGCAGATATGTGTCAAATTGTAAACCACTTCCTGCCAGATATGATGATAAGGATGCTTACACCTGTCTTACCATTATTATTGCTGGCTGTGTCTTTTTTTGTTGGGTTTTTTTTTTTCAAATTAAATATTTAAACTTCAGCTGGACAAAACTAGGCCTATAAAATTAGTATTTTGGTGTTCTCATACCCTTAGTTTGGGGTATACAATACAATGAACTTCCCATAGCTTAAAGTAAATAATTTAATTTATTTTAATTGGACTACACTGTAAATAGGTTACCTATTGCATATCCTACTGTGTTAACAGAAATGAAAAACTATGTGATTTATATGAACACGTAAAAGAAGGTTTTTAAAAATACTTCTGCCTACTAAACTATGCAGGTCAAGTTTATATATATACACACACAGATATGTGAATATTTATATTGTATATGCATTTATATATACAAAAAAAGGTATAGTACACAAATGAAAGACTAAGCAAGTGCTGTTGCATGTTCCTTAATCCATAACACTGTGCAACTGATAAGAGTTGTCAATATTGGTGGACTCCAAAAACAGTTGTTTGAAAGACAAATTTCATGCTTTGTTCTTAGAAGAAAACTAAGCTTTCATATTTCTTAACCTTCTTGAAAATACCGAGTTAAAGATTGTTGCTGTGTTTGTAAATTGGATCCACTTTTTTGAGTTATTAGGCTAGTTGTCTGCATCATATCATTTTCTTCTTGAGATTAATGACATAAGGAGTTTAAATTGTTTTTAATTGAAAATAAGTTTTAAATTAAGCCTTTCACGTTGAATAAATAACAATACATTACAGAGACAACAAAAAAAATGAGTCAAATACGAAGCAATGACTCAGAGTGTAAAACATCACATTAATTTAATATAATTGTACAGAAATTTCAATTTTTAAGCAAAATTTCCTGTGAAAGTACAATGACGTTATTAGCATTTTTAGGATATTTTGTTTATGTAAATTTTTAATATGTGCATTGTTAACACTAAGAATGATCACTATGCCTTTCTTTGAAAATTACTTTCAGAATGTTTAAAAGAAAAACCATCTTCCAAGTATCTTCACCTACAGTTGCATATAGGAAAAAGTGAAAACATTTAAAACTCTGTAAAATGCAGCTGTTTTGAGCATTTCAGAAATGAGTTTCCTTTCTTATGTCCCTCCCCAAAACAGGATTTCACTTTTCTCTGGTCAGCTGTTGCCATTTCTGTATATTGCTCTTTCAGTCCCTATGCATTAGTACCAGCTCTGTAGGGCTGTGTGAAGCTGGCTGGTGCAGGGGGACAATGACTGCTGGAGGGTGGCTGCTGGAGGGTGGCGATGACAAAAAAAAAAACTGACAGCAGCAGGTGACATCAAGCCCTACCTGTGGCTTTGAAGCAGCTCTAATTGTCACTTTGCTGTAATGAGACAAGTTGATTCCGAGGTACCTAATTTCCAATTTTATGCTAATATTGTGATTTTAAGTGCCCTGGTCTGGCACCTAGAAAGTAACATCTATATATCCTGCTCTTGCTTCTCTGCTGGAGGTAAGAGCACCAATCCACCCTAACGAGCAGGATGTATTTTTTACCTATGGAAGAGTATAATTCTTTGGATAGAATAGGAACTGAGCTTTTAAATTGCTATTTTGCAATTTCTTTCCAAACAAGGGATGAAGAAACTTCAGGCTACTTACAGTCAGATAAAGTGCCATACCACTTTCTTCTTTGAAGCTCAGCATTCATTGCTGACTTTATATGGTGCATCTCACCAGTGAGGCACTTCCTAAAATGATTAGCTTGTAAATGTGCTTGTGTGCACAGGTATGATTAAATATGGTCAATGCACTGGGGCAATCAAGAGTGTTCCTGGATGAAGGGAAAAATCAAACTAGTGGTGGACAAGCCCCTAGCAATTTCCTCTTATGTAGCTTAAAAACAGAGACCTGATTTTATTTCTTTTCTTAATATGGGGATGATTACATGTTTCTGGAAGGTATGGCCTTCATAATGGTGAGTTAAACATGAGTTCAAAATTTTATAGGTTCCACAGTCTGGTGGTAGTGGCTGCAAGCTTTTAACTTGTCATATGATAGAAAAAGGATGGAAACATAAATCCAGATATTCCTAAAATTCATCAGGATTTGGTTCTGTGTTTCACAGTTGGGATCACTTCTGGTCTACTGTAATATAAGTAGAAAATAAAGTTGATTAAAAAAAGGAGAGATTACTTTCTTTTTTCTTTTTCATTTTTTTGGGAGTTTCATTTTTTTTTTCCTCTTTGGTGACATTTTATTGTGTAGTCCAGGGTTCATATCCATATTAGCTCAAGGGATCTTTCAGAGCATAGTTTGATTATGTCATTCATTAACTTGGTTAAGATGAACCAAAGAAGTGTATTATTTTTTATGTGTTTTCAGTTTTTGCCTTCACTGCTTTATCTATATGCCTATTATTATAGGTATCTAATTTAATAGTTCAGCTTATGGTAGTTAAACACACATTTTCAAGTTTTGCAAATTAATTGAAATATTGGAGAAGCAAGATATTACTCAAAGTGCAATGTATTTGAACCTAATGTAAATTAACAACTGTAACACTGACATTGCAATTGATATAATCATTTCTATAGCTTTTTTCTGTATTCAAAAGTTCTTGTAACTTTTTTCAGCAGAGACTGTTTTATGTAACTTATTCTCAATATACTTTTATCATATTTTTTAATTGGTTTTTTTGAGCAGGCAACCTTCAGATGTAATATCTCATCATTTTGGGGGAATTCTTTTTCTTCCTTTAATTCCTTATTCAAACTTTTCTTCAGGGCTCTATGTTCATGATCAAACTAAAGAACTGCTTGCTCTTCACCTTAATTCCTTTTAGAAATGTTCTCCTTTTTCAAGATTTAACTGTAACTTCTTAAAATACTAAAGAGTTAGATCCACATTGAAGGACCCTCAAAACAATGTGCATTTAGCAGTTATATTCACATCATCTTAAATTATGTTGGTGAATTTTGATAAACAATTTAATTTTCTGTGCTCTTTGCTTTTCTTTACTGGAAGATACAGCACTTAGCCTATTATTTGTTCTTTCTTACCTTATTTCCAGACTTTACTGACTATATTAAGTTCTAGGGCAACAGAAATAAGATGTTCACCCATTTCCAAAGGAACAGTGAAACCTAAATAGCTTACCAGTCCTTTTTCACTGGATAAAGCATGAGGACTCTCTAACTTTCATTTTCAGACATCTTTCGCTCAAAATAACCAAGCTTAATTTAAACAGTGTGTCATTGCTAACCCAACACAAGAATGTGTTGCTAACACCTGTGGAATCCAGTGCTAGACTATAGTCCTGAGCTGGAATTTACTTGTTTCTATGTGATTGCATTCTTATCAGTGTTGATTTTTGTCCCATTTTTGTCCTGCCTGGGAGCACAAAGAAACGTCTGCAGTCTGCATGTAAATTACAGACACTTATGGATCCTTCAGCAAGAAAGATATTAGAGGAATGCAGTAATTATAATTATTATAATAATTATTGGTATAATAATATACCACAACATGCTTTTTTTGAAGGGTGATGGTGATTCAGAGTACTGGGAAGAATAAATCAAATGCCTTTTCTTCCTTTCATCCAAATAGAGGTCTGTGAATTTTACTCCCAACTAGTTGCTTACTATTGAAGAGTACGTACTATCCCTTCTTAACTTTAGTGCAGTATAAGTTTCTGCTGCTGCCTGTTCAGTTATTTCACAATTTGGAAGCAAATTTTCAGGAAGGATTTTTACAACATTAAGTGTTGGGGTTCTTTTCAGCAGAAAAAAAAAAAAAAAACAAAACAACAAAACGCAAACAAATTCAAATCTTTAATTTTAGTTATTTACACTGTATATCACCAATTATAACTTTTGATAATTAAATATTTTAACAGTCAACATGAATTTACCAATTTGTGAGTCAGTTTAATAAAACAAGTGTAAAAAGAACCATATGCAATCTGAACTATCAAATATGTAATTATTTTCACTGTTAAAATTAATTATAGCCAAATATATCTCTAAACACTTACTTTACAAATGCTTTTACACCAAGAAATGCGGACCACAACAACTACAGATTTAGAATCTCTATAACTTACATAAAACATAGAAAATATTTAATTTTAGCTTGAATAATTACTTTTAAAAAGTGATATAAAAGCTAAATGTTTGCAGGGGGGGAATAATGTTGTTTGTGTCTCACCTGCTCTTTATCACAATAATTGGGTTCCTGACAGTGCCTGACCATGGCAGCATTGTTTCTGTGATTTACCTGGCTGCCTGCAATGTCTGCTTCCAGCAAAGAATAGTCACCTGTCAAAGATAAATTAGTTTTCTTACAACTGTCTTCATTACTGAACTTTTCACATAAACTAAGTGGATCTGGAATATTTGGGAGTGTTTTAGGCACAGAGAGCTCATCTATCACTAATCTATTGAATTTAATTAATGGTTGCTGTTCACTTTTAAAAATCATGCTATTTTTGTTATACTTTTTGCTCTGTAGAGTTCAACTTTTTTCCTTACTTTTCTGATGATCATAGAGAATAATTTGCATTTTAATATCATGTATGAGTTACAGTTTCTAAACTCTGAAAATAAATATCCATTGCTTTACCCTGATAGAACAGAGATTCACTCCCAAAAATATTTCTTCACATATATCTTACTTTCAATCATGTTAAACCCTGTTCTCAAAAATGTATGGAAGTTACTCAGTCTGTCCATAGCACTGTAAATTCTTTAGCAGATATTGTCTTTTGCATTTGCTTCAACATCTGGAAAACATTAGCTGTGTCAATATTTTTTGCTCAACTTGCAATAATAACCCATCCACTTTGAGGTGAATGTCTGCTCTCAATATTGTTACTTTTTTTAAAAAAAACAAAAAACCAAAAACCAAACAACAACCCATGCATTAGTTAAAAGAATGGAAAGATTCCTCTCATTTTTCTTCATCTATGTCCAGCTATTTAATAGTCTGGTTTTAGATGTGGCAGTTGATTCCCGTGGAATCAGGATATCAGAAGTGTTGTGTCTGTATCGTGCTGATTCCATGAAAGTTGTTTTGGAGCCATAAGGGAAATGTATGGAAATCCTTGTAGCAGCACCATTCCTGTAACAGACATCAAAATAGTATCTTGCTCGTTTTTGGAGGGGATATTAATACAGTAGAAAAAATTGTAAAAATTTGTTCTGATCAGCATAACCTGTGGGTGTTTTGTTGTTTTGTTTTGTGAAAACTGTAGCCTGTGAATGAGATGAGAAATAATGTGCAACAATGAGAATTTGCTTGAAATCAGGCATTCATCAACAATCAGAGGAAGTATAGGACTTGCAAATCGTTTGCCTTTTTAAAAATTTTTGACTCCTCTTGATGGTCACATACTTCAGGAGGGGCTGCTTTTTAAAATGAAGACAATTGCTTGGATGTCTTGTATTTCTTCACTGTGAGGGTGGTCAGACACGGGAACAGGTTGCCCAAGGAAGTTGTGGATGCCCCCTCCCTGGAAGTGTTGAAGGCCAGGCTGGATGAGGCTTTGAGCAACCTGGTCTGGTGGAAGGTGTCCCTGCTGATGGCGGGGGGGTTGGAACTGGATGATTTTTAAGGTCCCTTCCAATCCAAACCATTCTATGATTCTATTTTTTTTTTTCTCTAAATGCTTCTTTATAGTCAAGGAACCGAGGACACTATTCCTTTCAGACTTAAATAATGTTCAGAATTTCATGTTATGTTACCAATAATCTGTGTCTTGACCAAAGTAAAGCCATTCTCATTCTTTGCCTCACCTGTAGGACACTCCTCAGCACACCTCTTCCTTAACCTCTTTATTCTTGAGCTTCCTTCATGCCAGACAAGCTCTGGCAGTGCCTGTTAAACAGTTATGACTATAGCCTCTTATTTTAAAGATGATGGACTTTGTGACTCAAGCCTTTCCCTCACCTAATGTGCATGCTTCTGAAGATATTTTCACCTTTTGAGCATTATGGTTTTCTGTCACAGATACAACAGAGCTAAGTAACATAGATTTTTGCAAGTGTCTGATATGATGACATTTCATTAGGACTGGGCAAGACCTAAATGAAGCCATAAGTCCAGAGAATGTATTTCTTTACTGGATTTTCTTTTTCCTTAATGCTCTCATTCCTCCTTTCTACTTCTGATGTTTTGTTGGTTTTTTTTTTAAATGGCCAAGTGACCTTGACTAGGTTCTTCAGCAGAACAGATCCCATTAGGGTCCACAAGGAGTTCTGCTTCTAGTGAATTCCAGTTACTGAAACTGGTTTGCCCCTGGTTTGCAGCCTTTGGGCTCTGTGTCTGAAATACCTCTCTTTGGACAGTTACTAAAGTTTAAAGCCTTGGTACAAGGTTATTCATTCTCTTCTAGGTTTTTCCACAGCTTCAGGGCAGAGGAAGGTGGACATCAGAAGTGGATACAATCTGATCCAAGTACATTAAGAAGGCTTGCAATAACTCACTGTTTCATAGCCCAATAGATGCATCCTCCCACCATCATGCTTGGTGCAATATGTAGTATCTGATCCTAAAACAAATGTGGCTGTTTCTTAAGAAGGAAAGGAAAATATGGTGCTACTCTAGCTTAGAAGCTGTTAAATTTATAAAATTTCTTTACTATCTGCTTGAGATTTGCTTATGGTTACTTAACATCACTTCACAGTGGTTTACAGAAAGTGGAATGAATTCTATCTTAGTTGTTTGGGGTGTTAGGAAACTTGTCTGCACTTTGAGTCTGAAGGGTTGAACTTCTCTTTCTCCAAAGTGAGTGAAATGTTGTGCACCTAAGTAGCTGAGAAAACCTGTTTCACTACCTTAACTTTCAACCTTAGACCTGACTGAAAACCAATTTTAAATGAATGAATCATACATGAAATGTATGTGTTTTGGTAAAGCTATTTATTAGAGTTGATGGCAAGCATGCCAGACAACATCATGATGCAAAACCAGCCAAAAATAACCATACTAAACATAGGGCCTGTCATGCCAGTGAAATTCAGTAGCTCACTATACTCTGATTTTTTTTGAAAGCAGCTATATCAGCTGATCAATGGAAAGTAGCAAGAAGTTCTGTAATATGTCATTTAAAATTCATTGTAAAATGCACATCTTGTGGAGTGTAGGTATGGTTTCTTTATTCGTAAACTTTTGATCTTCTTATGAATCTTACTTAACTGTTGGCATTAATTACATCTTGTACTAAATTTCATTGTTACATTTGAATCTAACTTTGGACCTCTTAGGGATGGACCGAAGGTAATCTCCACTTTGGGGGAGAAAAAGGGCCCCATCTGTCCATAGACTCTGTGTTATTTTATTTACTTTAACTATTAGGAACAGTTACTGTACAGCCTGTGGGAGACAGCTCTGTGTGAATTGTGCAGGATTAAAAAAGGAAAAATGTTTTGTTTTATACAAATGATAAAAGAGTTTTCCATATCTGCCTTTGGACCTCTTTAGGCTACTGTGCTCAGATAAGCTCATACATTATTCAAATAAATTATGTCCACACAATGTCTGTGCCTGTTGGGTAACTTTTCTAATAACAAGAACCTTCCACAGCAGGTGATAGTATACAAAATATTCCAAAAGCAGTTTTTTGAAAGAAAAGTTGTACTTTACAATTTTTAGCCCAAACAATGATAGTTACTCATTGTCCCATTGGGCTTCAAAACGTTAATCTGGTATGAGCCAGGGAAAAACAATATGAATCTTTGGATGCTGAACAGCAGGGTTTTGTTGTTGGATGGATTTTGGTTTGTTTATTAGTTT
Source organism: Antrostomus carolinensis (assembly GCF_000700745.2). Classification (NCBI taxonomy): domain Eukaryota; kingdom Metazoa; phylum Chordata; class Aves; order Caprimulgiformes; family Caprimulgidae; genus Antrostomus; species Antrostomus carolinensis. The sequence goes on from NW_010340508.1 coordinate 54,239, forward strand.
TTTAAAGAAATACATGTTAAACATACATAACACAAGCTGCCATAAGTAACAATAAAGTTGGCTGTGTGCTTTTTTTAAAAAAAAAATTTACCAAATCTGGACCAAAGCAGTTATGAGTCTGTAGTATTAATTTAATTACAGTTTGATATGCAGAGTAATTAGTGCAAGACTAGTTCCATATTTTTCTTCCATTTATTTGTTGCTTTCATATGTCTAGGAATAAGGATTTTCTGAGTAACAATTTGTAGACTGTAACCAAGAGGAGACAAGTAATATGGTCAAGTAGATTCTGTTCCTGGGCACAGACTATTGCTTACCAGTTTGTCTAGTGAAATTGAACCTTGTAGTTCTTACCTGCAGTTAATTAATCTTTCCTACATTTTGAGGCAAGATAAGTGAACTCTGTTTCACTATGGCAGAAATGAAGCAGAGCTATGGAGTGCCTGAAATTGCAGTGAAAAAGGTCTTCATCACAAGCTCAGGTTGACTGTGCTCTATGCCATGATATCGGCTGCACTGTGGTGCTGTCCATGCTTCAGTTTTAAAGACCCTTGTTCAAATATCTTGATGACTACCTAGAATCCTAGAAGTCTTCCTCCTTGCTTTTTTTTTTTCCAGATGATCTAAATCATTGATGACAGAATTGTCTAACCTGTTTTTAAAGAGTCCTCAGTTTGTTTTGGTAAACTGTTTCCATGTTTCACTGTCCTTGTCCTTGCTGTTAGAAAGTTTTATCCTTGTGTCAATGCTTAGCTGCCCTTCCCAGCAATTTAAGCTCTTTACTTCTTGCCCTGTTACAAAAGAAAAAACAAAAAACTAAACCAAACAACAAACCAACCACTTTTGTGTTTGGTTTGGGTTTTTTTCAGTTAACTTTTTATATGCTCGGAGATTGCAGTTATCCCAAATGTTTCTCAGATTCAAGTGCTTTGGTCATTCAACCCTTTCTCTAAGGCAATGCTTTCATCTGCTCTCACGGTGGCAATGAGGGCCTCTTTCACTGTTGTTTCTTAGCGCTTGTAAGTGCTACTAGCTCACAGGTACAGTTGTCAGGAAAGATTCAAGGCTGAATGGATGTGACGTGCTGACATCAATAACACAGGCTGCAAAACAACCTTATAACCTGGGGAAAATGGAACAAGTCTATAAAAGCTGTGTGAGTAGAACTGTTTGGTTTCTCATTGTTGCATAAACCTTCCTCAAACACAGTAAGCCCCCAGCAGTCCCACACAGCTTGCTCAGCCTCTAGCTAGTCATACATGTTCAGACTTTACTCTTTCCTCAAGCAGGCAAAAAAAACCATGCTCAAAGCATGTCTTATTTTCTTGTCAGAAACCCTGTTGGATAGGTTTCCTTCAAGGCAGTGATAGGTTCATTATCTCTAGCACAAGACAAATGAGGACACAGTCCATTTCTGTGGGCTTCTGGACATTCTCTGGTGTCTTCATGTCTACTCTGGTCTTGTGTGACTGAGGATCTGTGATCATCTTACGCAAGGCAGCTAGCTTAGCCCTTGAAAATAAAAGCTGTGCAGAAAGGGTTTTCCAGACCACCTATTCCTTAAAAGCTACTGTTGTTTTCCCCTTAGAGTGTGTGGTTTCACATTCACTTTAAACCCACATCCCTGAGGCCTATCAATAAAAGGGATGGATTTCACCCATCCCTAACCACAGATCCTCGCTTGCATTGTCACCTGTATGGTGAACAAGATCATTGGACTGATCCAGCTGAAAATGAATTCGTCAACAAAACTAACAAAGAATTTTCTGTATCTTATCTTCTCTGTTTTGCTGTGGAATGGCACAAGCACTATTGGAGAAATACGGAATAAATTGGGGCTGGCACGGGGCCAAGGCAGGGTAGCAGCCCAGGCTTAAATTCACTGAAGTCACTATATATCTCCAGTCTTGGAGGAAGCTGACTTATTAATCTCAGCCAGGTCATTAAATCTCATCCTTAACCCCTCGGTAGAGTGCTGCAGTGGGTTAGGCTTCCTCCTTCACCACACCTCTATGTGACTGGTGTTCTCAATGCCATTCCCACGTCCTGTCGTATTACTAGGCAAGGTGTCACCCTCTTCTGCCTATCTCAGCACACTTGCATCACTGGGAGTGTTGTT
>NW_010340509.1:0-14238 GCF_000700745.2 Antrostomus carolinensis
GGCAAGACCATATCTGGAGTGCTGTGTCCGGGACTCCTCAGTGCAAGAAAGACACGGATGTATTGCACCAGGTCCAGAGAAAGGCCTGGATGATTACTAAAGTCTGGGAGTATCCAGCATATGAGGAGAGGCCGAGAGCTGGGACTGTGCAACCTGGAGAAGAGAAGGCCTGAGGGGAATCTTATCAATGTGTAGAAATATCTGGGGCAGGGAGGGGAATAAAGAAAACAGAGACAGACTCTTAGTGGTGCCAAGTAAACTGACAAATGGCAACAGACATAAAATGAAACAGAGGAAATTACATTTAAATATAAAAATATTAACTGTAGGGGTTATGGAATATTGGAACACATTGCTCAGTGTGGTTATGGGTTCTCTGTCCTTGAAGAAGTTCAGCATCCAACTGAACACAGTCCTGACAACCTGCAGTAGTGACCCTGCTTTGAAGAGGAGGATTAGACTAGACGATGTCCAGAGTTCCCTTCCACCTTCAATCACTCTTTGATTCTGAGTTTAGTTCTCTGAGCACAGTGTCAGTTCCTTTGTTGATAAGATTTGTTGTAAAAAAAGGTAAAGTGAGGGCAGGGGAGGACTTGCCCTTCATTCCTTTGGAAGCTGTTTTTAAGTTGAAGCTGTGATCCTGGAGCCTGCCTGCGGTACATTACAGCCATGTAGCAGCCATGTTTGCAACTCAGTATCTTGTCTTCTTGATTCTGACCCTGATCCACACCTGCTGACTTGAGCTCCTGGCTTGACCTCTGACTTGCTTCATCGGCAGAATTGCTGGGTTATTACCAGACTGAGGCTCATGTTGATTGATGTCTCCGGGCCTGATAGTGACCCTGACTTCAGTCAATATCCTCACTCTTCGCTGGTAAATGTTGACACTTCCTGCTTTACTACTGCCCTTGTCACCTAGCCCACCTGCCTTCATGGTGCAGCTTGCACTTGCTCGCAGACAGTAGGAATTTGTAGAAACAGGAAATTCATAATGGAAAGTACTGTGAAAACTCAGATGTCATGGATGCTACTTCAAATATACAAGAGAAAGGGCAATTGCCTTTTAAATCTAATAGGATAACAACTGAAATTAATTTTTAAAAATACATATATACATATATAAATAAATATACACACCTTTGCTTCCATTGATAGAAGTTTCTGTTTGGAGTTTCATTAGAACTTCCTGTGGTGATTTCTGGACCTTGTATTAATTATCAAAGGAAATGGATCAGAAAGAAAACTACATATTACAGGAAAACCAATACTCTCAATTCAAGATGACTCTTGAAGTCTTGTAAGCCAAACCTTAGAATTAAGTTCAAAATTGAGTAAAATATTGAAACAATATGTTTTCTTCCTTATATATTTAATTCTCATCTCCCAGTGAGAGCCAAAATCAAAATTAACAAAAAAGCTTACCTCATTTTGTTCCCCAGAACTCTCTGCTTCCTGCGACATCACTTGGTGTTCACTTTTCATTTCATTTTTAAGAAAAGCTTGGATGGCCTCCTGAACCAGAGTATCGACAGACAGCACCTGAATATTGCAAACTAATACACAAAAAAAATAGATAACTTTACAATTTGAGTTGAGCATACACATAGAGACTATTACTGGCAATTAAATTAATGATGAGAAGATAGCATTATTACATGCAAAGCAATGTATCATTCATTTCATGTGGGCGTTTGATGTAAGTTGTTTCCACTGTCTCTTCTCTGTAACCACTGCACAGTGTGTATCCACAATCAGATAGCTATCTTGCTAGTCTCTTCTATAACAAATACCCTCAGAGAAGTTTGCCAAAAGCATTTGTAAATTTTCAGTGCAGAAGTAATACTATATTAACACTATATTCAAGTTCAGGTGTTTTTCATCTTATTCTGGAAGATAATGAATGACTTACAACCAACCCCTGCAAAATGCAGATGCATCTGAGGCTCAAGGATTAGTAATGCAAGGACTTTCCCAAAGGATTTTCATTGTAAGAGTGGGATTTTAACACAAAGAAACATTTTAAAGGATTTTAGGGGAAAAAAAAACCAACAACCAACTCTACCTTTTTCAATAAACTTTACACAAGTAGTTTTTCCACTAAAAAGTTTTCCCAAAATACATCCCTTGACAGGAAATGGAGGAAATATATGTGGTGAAGATTTGGGTTTTGGAGGATAGTAAATCTCCATCAGTCTATGAAGCACGTGACCCAATATATTGTTATTAAGAGGAGGTTTGCTTTCATTGTTCTCTTCAGTTGGGCACCATTCCCCTGTCATACTCTGTATAAATGACAAATTACCAAATAATTTGTCAATATGCCTTGTCTTCATCTTTCTGGATATATGTATTTTTACATATACACAATATATACAATACTCAAATCTGAATAGTAATAAATAAAGTATTTTTTAGAATAGACCCTTGCTAAAAGCTGTAATTATGTCATAAACATTAAGCATTTATTGATATTCACTAATACCTGGTTTACAGAGACAAATACTCCTACAGTCATTTTCATATATTCCTAGAATATTTTTTAAAATTTCATAAACATTAAAAATCATTTCATCAATACCACAGAATAAATCAGTTGCGGATTTGTGGAACAGAAGCCCACTATCCTAATATTCAACATTCTAAAAACTGGGCAACATTATTGTCTAGTTTCACAAATAAATCTTTGAAAATTTTTATAAAAGATTTCAAATAAATATATTTGCCTAACACATATTCAATAGAGAGGAAAAAAAAAGACCCAAAAACCAACAACCCAAACCAAACAAACCACCATATAATTAAAACAATTTTAAGGGAAGGAAATACTGAGTAGAAACTTCCAGTTCATCTGCTCTGAGACCCATATACATGTACCAGTGGTATGAGTTACCAGCATACAGCTTAATGAAGTTTTACTTCAGTAAAATAAGATACTCTTAAAAAAGATTGTCAGTAAAGATACTCTTACTGACAATCACATTGGGAGAAATATGACAATGGAAAGATGTAGTCAAAAGAACTGAACAGCAAATTGTGCTTTTGACACACTAAAATATACTCTACCAGTATTGGATCTTACACCACTAGGAAAGTCCTGACATGCAGTTTAAGCTATGAGAAGCAAAAAAAGAACATTTCAGAATGCAGGATAATACTAGTCCTGTATTAATTATTATTTGTTCCAAACAGCTCTTTGGAAGATATGTAGACTAATAATATTTCAAATTAGATTCTAGTTTGTCACCTAATTTGGGGTACACAATAAAGGGCTAAGAGGCAAAGTCAAATGTTTCAGCAAGAGAAATTCCAACCAGGCAAAAAAATTAAGAAAAAAAATCTTCACAATGAGAGTAGTTAAGCAAAGAAACAGGTTGCACAGAGAGTCTGTGGAACCTCTGTCCTTGGAAGTACCTGAAAGCTGACCAGACAAGGTGCTGAGTAACCTTATCTGACTCAGAATTTGGCCCTGCTTTGGGTAAGGAGATTGAACTAAATGATCTCCACATCCCTTTCAACTAAAACAACTGTATCCTTCTATAAATTAAAAATTTAATCACCATGATCAGAAGCAACCCGTTTCATTCTAAGTTCTACTGAAAGATGTTTGAAATCATGTTCCAGGTAGAATATGCAATCTTTTTCTGAAGTTACTATCATGAATGATATATTGCCACTGCATATATTGCACTAACAGAATTTGACCAATGTTGATTTTGAACATGTGTGCATCACATAGAATAACACAATGTAACATGTTATCACTCTAAAAGAAACTACTGCCTATTCGTAATCAGTAAAAGGAAACAAAAAAAATCTCTGAGTTGCATAATATCCTCTCTCTAATATGTCTCAGAAAAGGACATGCTGAAAAAATCCCAAATCCTTGTTCTATCTGAACGATTCTTCCTTAAACATATAAGCAGAGATGGATCAGTTGTTTTAAATTCTATCAGACTTGTAGGAAAAATGAATTCCAAATAGATGGGCTCCCCATTTGAAGTACTCACCTTTCAGATTTCTCGTCTTTTTAACTAGAAGACTGCTAGACTGTACCTGTCAAGCCAAAGTAGTAGCTTACTGGTTAGAAACAAGTTTTCAGGTATCCAGGTGAAAGTAATAGAATTCCTGGTCAACATTCTCAATTGAAACTGGAAGTTCTTTGATATTTTGAGCAGTGCCTACTGTTATGCTTGGTTTTCGGTGATTCCATTAATTTACTAAGTGATTAGCCACAACTGATGATTTGGTGATTTCCAAATATTTTCAGGCTCAATCTAATGTGGAATGTGCAATCAACTGATAGCATTGTATTTTGGTTTTTTCTCAAATATATTTGACACTTTTAGTCAGTATTCCTAATGTATATTTACTGTTGTTAAGAGATGCCAAATTGCCTGTGCTGAGCTTTTTTTCTCAAGGGTTAAGAAAATCAGCATGAACTTTGCCAGAATGCCCTGCCAATACACTTTTATCTAGAAGCAATATTTTGAAGGTATTAGCTGTTCAGTTTGATTTTTATAAGGCATAAGTATGAATTGGTGCCTACAACTTTAGACACAAGCTTTTGATGAATGCCGATGCAGAAAGGCGTGAGATTAACATTTGGAAAAAAAAAATATGTCAATGTGCATTGGAAAAAAATGGCACCACAAAAAAGGCTTTATATATGTCATTACATATTTATGACCTATAGTGCCACTACATCTAGAGAAGACTACTGTGACTTTGTAATATAAACAACCATATGACGGAAAACCTTCATTTTTGATTAGTGCTCCCCAGTAACTGTTCACTGCCTGTTTGTCCTTTATGTCCTCCCTGTTGGTCTTATACATACACCTTTCTTTCACCTGAAGAAAGTGATCATGAAATTCATTACATGAATTGATATGGACTGAACAAGGACCTTATACACAGAGAAATCAGAAAAACATGTGTTAAGATTGAAACCCAAGTAAACTGAGCTGTCAGGCATTCATCACAGAAATGATGTGAACATTTATACTAATTGCAAAAGAAAATGTAATAATTGGCTTAAGACATGGGTTTAAGCATATATACATATATATTAATTATAATTTCCCAACTAGTCGAAGACAGATTATTTGCAGTACTTTTGCCATATTCTAGTTAAACAAATTATTGAAAAGACTAAATACATAGTGGGATTTATTTTTTTTTTCCAAAAGAAAAGCATCATTTGAGTAATCTGGAAAAAACTGCACAATACATTTTAACAGGGAAACATTCACCTTTCATCTCTCACTTGTGAAATTGTATTGTAAAGTTAAAGAAAGGCACCTCAAAACACAGGGTTTAATTTTTAATAATTTTCATAAATTTCACCATCTTAAAATAAATGGATTACCCAAACCAATAAATCTTGTTAGAAAGCTTTCACTCAAAATTGCTGAAATTAAGACTATCAAGTTTTGTAACATACATAATTTCAATTTTCTTGCTTTTGCTGGCCACTTCGTTGCATTTTCAAATGTGGTAGTATTAACCACACTTTCCAATTCCAACTAGCTAATAATAAATTGCATTGCAATTTACGTGTTGGCCCTATGAACTTGAGAGAAATATAATCAATGTTATAAACAAGAAAAAAATTATTAACAGTGTTTTAAAATTGCACCAGCTCTCCAGTGCTACTAACATAAAATATAGCCATAAATTTCCTACAGAACCTCAGGCAATGAAAAGAAAATGCATGTCAAATTCTGGTATCAGAAACTAGTAGAGAAAAAAATGAAACATCACAACAACATGAGTATGATTATGAAAAATCAAAGTGTATTATCTTCCATTATGTCTTATCAGTTTGATGTACCTCGTATTCACCATAATCTTTTTCATCTAACAGATTCATTTTATTCAGCTCAACAAGATGTTCTGGGCTTGGTTCACTTGGTAAAGGTTGAAGTGAAGCTTGTTCATATATTGGTTTTCCTTTAAAAAAAAATTCCTTCCAATCACTCATCAGTTTTAATGGAATTTTGCTGCATAAGAAAAAGAAGAAGAATGATATCCAAAACAAAAATTAAAGGAGTTAGGTATTTGAGAACAGGAGACCCAAACTTACAAGAATCACAATCATGAAACAAGCATATGATAAACTAGATATAGTTTATAATGCTTTCTGTAGCTACTACAGTTTTTTGAAGTCCTTCGTTACCCATATGACAGCAGCTGGCACTCGTAGACTTCAGTATTTTCACAGATGTGTCATGACATAATATTTGGCTGGCAGAACTGTGTAGTAACAGTTCTGCTATAGCTATTTTTCCCTGCTCCAAAATATTCTTCCCTTTTGAGGTGTAAGGCTTCCCCTTAGCAAAAATCTGTGCAATTTTTTCCTGGAAGCTAAAATTAATTCAGGATCATATGAGTAATAAAACTCTTTCCTTTTAGAAAGGAAAAATATTTATATGAAACAAGACAAACCACATACAGTAGCAAGCTAAATGCAAACGGGATGCTGACATATGTCACATTAGAATTTTATGGCTGCTACATATGCTCAAAATGACAGTTTCCATTATTTCTTAAGATTACATCAATTTGGGCTTTTTTTATAATGACTGTAGATAGTTGAGTGGTTGAGTGGCTTTAAATAAACTCTGCATGTGCTGTTCAAAATTAATTTAATATACATTATATGCATCCTGCACAATGAAGTGCAAAGAAACACAGACCTGTTGTGGCAGTAAAAGCAGGTACAACTTCGATACGTATATTTGGGAAAGATATTTCAGATATCTGTACATATTGTTGTGCACCACTCAGTACAAGCAAATGTGACATTAGCTTACACTGGAACCATAACTGTCAGACAAGGAGATCATCAAATGATCAACAAACTGTGCCTCGGCTGCCTATTTTTTCAAGTACCTACTTGGGCCTAAATTTATATAATTTCCATAAAATATAATCATATGTATTCCATACAGTTACAGCTTTATTATTTTAACACACAATTACACTAAAAGGCAATGAAGATTTTGGTATAATTTCAAATGCTGTAAGCCCTACTCTATAGTTTAATCACTGGATACTAATGACAGAACAACAGCAACAACGTCCCACTCTGTGTTTTGTACCACTCCTACAGCACAGATACTTGGAGGTTTTTTACAACCTTCTCAGAAACCCTGTGCAATTAGGGTATGTCAGGAGAGGGAATCACAGTATGTCAAACTTGGAAGATTTTGGAATGAGTTGCTCATTTTAGGCCAGTCCAGGCATGTTGATATGAGGAAATTATTCCGTTTATATTACACTGAGGAAGCATTCAGCTAGTGGAGCAATCTGGAATGAGATGCGTACTACTCAGTTTTTAACTTTTACACTAAGGAATTTGTTCATAAAAGTAGTTCCACAAGTGGCAGAACTAGTGAATCTTGGTCTCCTAAGGATTCTAGTTAGTTGAGTTTTCAAGAAATTATGCTAAAGTTTAAGCATTATTCCACCCTGTATTACACATCAGTGAATCCTCACCCTAGAGTATTATCATCATTTTCCAACGTAAAACAAATTGGAGCTGTCCTGTAAGATATCTGAGGATCTACATAAGATGTTTCTGGTGCTTAAACTAGTCTGAATAATAACGCCTAACAGCTACCCAACAGCTATTAGTTTTGCCTGAAAACTACCATACTCACTTGTTTGTCAGCATTCGGTATTCTCCTACTTTTGTTGACAAATCAACGATTTGGTCGATCACTTCCCAACATATAGAATAATGCTTTTTATAACGAGCTTGAGCTCTTTCAACTGCAATTTTCTCATGACGTTCTCTTTCTTTGATAATTTGTTCTTCATAATCAATTTTCTCTTGTTTTGCCAGAGCCTAGAATTTTTTTAAGAGTAAATTTGAGATTGCAAAGAAAGTGGAAGTACAGAAGTGCACAGTCCTAGAAACAAAAATGAACTTGCTCATTTAACCCAAGAAATTTAAACAGCTAGATTCTAACCAGAGTTGGATAGCAAGCAATCCGATTAATGCATACAAAAAACCCTAAAAATTTATATTAATTTGGTAAGTTCCTGTTTGTTTGCTTTTTAACTGATAAAATACATGTAAAGGAGAAATATATTTCTTCTTTCATGACAAACAGATTAAGAATATTTCAGTGCAGGGAAACTTGAAATGATGCTGCCTACTCTTCCTGAGGAACAACTGTGCAGATGCACTGTCAAAGGCTTAGTTCCACCAGAACCCACAATGGAATACTCATTTAGAATATGTGACAAGTAGTTTAACTTTAAAGATTCTGATCTGCAAATAATTTCATATCACTGATGCTGTTAGATCTTTGATAAAAACCTCTGGTTATGGCCGAAAATTATCAGTAGTTGCTGTGATGGTGTGTTCTTTTTGGACAAAAGAGTACTTAAAGAGATGTTGTAATCAATAGCTATAGCTGCTGATTACATAGCACTGTGTTGGAAGATTTAGAGTTGCTAGTTGTCTTTGTCACCAAATTGCTAATTGTTTTGTGAGCAAAGTAAGATTGCTACCATCACATTATGGCCTGCATAGCAGTTGGTGATTTGCCACAGGATTATAAATTGTTTTAATTTATTAATGTCATGTTTTAACGTGGTCAGTAGCCAAACACCACACATTGCTCACTCTCACCCCAGGGAAGAGGGGAGAGAACTGGAGAGGTAAAGGTAAAGAGACTTCTAAGTTGAGATAAAGACAATTTAATACATGAAATAAAATAAAAATTATAATAACAGTAATAACAGAATATACAAACAAGTAATGCACAACGCAATTGCTCACCACCCACTGACCCACAGCCCTTTCCTGGCTAGCAATCCCAGATCCATTCTCTTCCAGTTTAGAGCCATTTCCCCTTGTTCTGTCACTCCCTGCCCTTGTAAAAAGTCCCTCCTCAGCCTTCCTGTAGCCCCTTCAGGTACTGGAAGGCCACTATAAGATCTCCTTGGAGCCTTCTCTTCTCCAGGTTGAACAGCACCAACTCTTTCAGCCTGTCCTCACAGGAGAGGTGCTCCAGCCCTCTGAATCATCCTTGTGGCCTCCTCTGGACTCATTCTAACAGGTCCATGTCTTGTGTTGGGGGCTCCAGAACTGGACACAGCACTCCAGGTGTGGTCTCATGAGAGCAGAGTAGAGGGGCAGAATCACCTCCCTTGACCTGCTGGCCACACAGGTCCCAAAACTGCAATCACAGAAGAGAGCAAGCAAGCTTTATATGCTTAACATGTTTTATGATACAGAATATCCCATTGGCCAGTTTGGGTCTGTTGATTTTTCTATGCTCCTACACAGTTTGTGCAAGTCCTTCTTGAGCACCTGCACACTTGCAAAACACGGGAAGTTAAAAAGACCTTGATTTCTTAGCAACAACTAAAAATATCAGTGTACTATCAACACTTTTCTCATACCAAATCCCATAGTAAATCCAAAGCACAGCACTATTCTAGCTTCTATGAAGAAAATTAGCGCTATCCCAGCTGAAACCAGGACAATTCATCAGGTCCAAGATTCCAGGTAGGAACTAGCATTTACGAGTGAAACTCCTCCAGCAGTTGACAAAAATGGATGTTAACAGATATCATCTAAAAGAAATTAAAAACATGATGCTTGAAACAAGATTCTACAAGTGACTTGAAACAAGTCACTGTCTTTTTTCATTTTGTCTCTGCAAGACTGTGCTTTTTAACCTCAGCATACAGTAATGGTTCTCTACAAAGTTGAAATTAGTTTGGAAGAAAAGAACAAAATTAGACTTCAAGTTGCTCAGTTTTATCTCTTATTACCTTATCTGTAACTTTGAACCTAGATAAAAGCAATATATTCATCATTAAATCACCCTGTCCCTATAAAAGTCCTAAATTCTAACAGTTGACCATACAAATTCCATTTAATAACAGGAAGGTATTGTAACAGTCCTATAGCAACTCAAGGAGCAAATAATCTTTTACCGCTTCTCTGTCAAGAGCTTCCTGGAACTCTTTCAGTCGTCTTTCTTCATATTGTTTTTCCCTGAAAATTCTATTTTGCCTTAACACCTCTTTTTCGTGTCGAACATGCATGAGCTCAACAGCAATCCTCCGCTCCTGCTGAGACTGTCTCATTAGTCTGTAAATAAGCTGCTCCTCTCGGTAAGCCTCCTAAGAGATAAAAAATAATAGTATTTAGCACAGCTTATAAATTATTTCATCAATAAATCAGTATCTAATATAAGAAATACGAAAGGAGTCATGTAAGAACATTTACCTGCTCATTTGATTCATAAATCTGGAACAACATATGTATCTATTTATGAGTACTATTTTTGTAATATGGAAACCAATCCTAAATTTGTCTTTACTGAGATACTCAGTCAAAATACATTTGTTCAGTTTAATTCAATTTTAACTTGCATATTTCCTGTCTGCAAAGAAACTGCAGCATATTTCAAATAATAGCTTCTGACTGTAAAGATACACCCTTTCCTCAAATCATTTGGTAAGGTCATAATTTCCCTTACTTATCCCTGCTTGCCACCAGTCCCCATTCTCAGCCATGCTCTGATGGATCCTTGATAAATCTTTTCTTCTACATGTTTGAACTTTTCCCTTCTTTCCTGGGGTCTGGATAATTATCTCCTCCATTCAGGAGACTGGGAATACAGCGAAGCATTCAGAAAAGAGGAAGATACAAGGCTTCTAGGTAACAGTTTTAGTGTTCTCACTGGGACATAAATAGAATCCCCTATTCAGTACCACAAGAAAATAATTCTGAACCATTGCTTGAAGCATGATCAGTGTGCATGGACACTTTGAAGGCTTTGGACCATTACTTTTCAAAACACCTGAAAAACATACTAGTATCTTTTCACTACTACACTTCTCTATAGTGTTCTTGGTATCTAGACTAATACTTAACCTAGCCTAAAGTTTTGCCTCACTACTTTCACAGTCCAGAACTACTGAGTTCTAAGCAAAAGCATCAAATTGCCTTTCAAGCCCCATGGACAAATAACACTCCTATAGCAGAATTTTAAGGAAATTTCTGATTCCCTGGACATTTGTTTCAGATGCAGCAAAACTGCTATGAAATGTAAATTCAAATTTAAGGACCTAATTTGGGAACTGATCTAAACAGTTCAAATCCATTTTCTGAAGAAGAGAGGAACAGGTTAAGTCAGTTAGTAGTAGCATGGAAAAAAAAAACAAAATAAAGTATCACTTCTATTTTCTTTTAATCTGGATTATTTTCCAGCAGCTGTCTGTGACTGAAAGAAGGCAGAATAAATTACATAAATTCAGCTATAAATGGAATATCAAACTTTATCTCATATTCTCATACTATTACAAAAGAAAGAACCCTACGAAGAGGTCTAGATCTGTGCTACACAATGCAACTAAGACATCTGTACTAGGCTTCTAATACAAAGCTGCAAAAGGTGGCTATTTTATTCGCAATAATAAGAACAACTTTCTAATAAATTTAGATTTTTAATGTTGATGTTAGGGAGAAGCCAATATTTTTTAAACAAAAGTCTTTCCATATTTTTAAGTTCCTTTGTCTTTACAACTGCTGAGAATAAAATACATTCCACTTAAATACTGATGATGTGAAAAGACCAAGCTGATATAAAAATCTCCCAACATTTTGCTTATGTTAGCCAAAATGTAAGCTTTGTGCTCCCGTTTTCCAGCACTGAAGCTCATGGCACTGCATGATAGTTCTAAAGGCGAAGATTTGATAATCTCAGACTTTAATCCCAGAGTGGTTCACCTCCATTCAATACTGACCCCTTACAAAGCTTATCAACAAATGAGGATCTAATTTTGAATGCTTTGTAATCCATTTTTATTACACTGTTTGTAGACTATTTTTCTACGCACAGAATTATCATCATGCACACATGTGAAATGGAAAACAATGCAATAGTAACAATTTTATATGCACATTCTCATATTCATGCTATGTGTCACTTGATATAGTCCAAGTGACAAAGTTTTCCAGTAGCACTGCCTATTGAATCTGTTCATTTGTCTTTTACATTAATGAAATCAAGGTAACAAAATGAGACACAATGCCCTTTGCTGCCTCAGTTCTATCCACTGAATCTTTGGACTCAGTATTTCTTTAAGATTTCAAAGAACAGTGGAGGATGCACAGACTTTGCTCCCTATTACAAGTAAATATCCATTGTTTTCTTTAGTTGCAACTGCTTATCCCCAACCATGGATTAGTTCAAGAAATACTCTGCCAAAGGAAAATGGATTTTTAAATCCTAATTCACAGAGGACTGAAGGAGCCACACTAACAGAGTGGTCATTTGTCATACTCAAACCATCAACTGTGTGGTGCAAATAGGCCCAGTGAGAAATCAAAGCACCTCAACTAAGTGAATGTACTCTTTATAAAGGAAATGGGAATAAGCTCCTTTAGAACACTTTAGAGCACTCAGAAGAGACCTTTTCTTTGTTAACTGAGAGTAACTCTCAGTACTCTAGGTAATCAAATATTCGGACTTGCTTCGTAGGCCTAAGAAGAGCCAGCAGGAAATTTTTGAGGAACAAGAATAAACGAACAGGGCAATTAACTCAGAGCTACACAATGGATAAATTAGGATTCAGAACACCAAACTTTATTTCAAAAAGGGTGCTTATTGGATAGGGGAGTGAAGCATTGGTAATTATCTTTCATACAAATGGGAATGGACAAACTACTAAAACCTAAGGTTGAAAAGTTTTGAAACTTTTCAGCATATTGGAGACACAATAAAAATGATAGTATAATTTTTCAACTCACATTTTACATCAACTTCTTGACAGAGGACTGTGAAAAGTCTGAAGAAATCATAAATATCATAAATGGGACACTTAGTAATAATTTGAAAAATCGCTACTGAGAAAGCATAATACACATTTTTTTCAGTTTACCTACTTGAGACAACAGTGGCATCCAGTGGCCAAGCATTAATGTGCTTATGTTTCATGTTGTTCATACATAATTACTGTATCACTTCTTTCTATATTTCTATTTCCTTGTTTAATTTAAATACAAATGAAACAATTCTGTCCTGTTCTGTAGTCATAATTTTTATGACCAAAACTTACAGCTTAGCATACATAAATCTATTCGGTTGACAAGCAATAACCTAGTAACAATTAATTTCCCCTTCTATTTTCATCTTCTCAGCTTATTGCTGACAGTAACTTCTTCCTGATAACTTTTTAAATTCCAAGAGATAAATGTGAAAACAATATTTTTAAAAAATGAGTACTTAGAACAGATACTTTGTTGCAGTGGCGGAGTGTGCTGGTTTCAGCTGGGATAGAGTTAATTTTCTTTGTAGTAGTTAGTATGGGGCTATATTTAGGATTTTTGCTGAAAGCAGTTTGATAATGCAGAGATGTTTTTGTTATTGCTAAGCAGTGCTTACACAGAGTCAAGGCCTTTTCTGCTTCTCACATCACCCCACCAGTGAGGAAGCTGGGGGTACACAAGAAGATGGGAGAGGACACAGTTGGGACAGCTGACCCCAAATGACCAAAGGGATATTCCATACTATAAGACATCATGCTCAGCATATAAAGCTGAGGGAAGAAGAAGGAAGGGGGAAGATGTTCAGAGTGATGGCGTTTGTGTTCCCAAGTACCCACTGCATGTGATGGAGCCCTGCTTTCCTGGAGCTGTCTGAACTCCTGCCCACCAATGGGAAGTAG
Organism: Antrostomus carolinensis; assembly: GCF_000700745.2. Classification (NCBI taxonomy): domain Eukaryota; kingdom Metazoa; phylum Chordata; class Aves; order Caprimulgiformes; family Caprimulgidae; genus Antrostomus; species Antrostomus carolinensis. Next base: position 13,702 of record NW_010340509.1, read on the forward strand.
TGAATGAATTCCTTGTTTTGCTTTGCTTGTGTGTGTGGTTTTTGCTTTACCTATGAAACTGTCCTTATCTCAGCCCATGAGTTTTCTCACTTTTACTCTTCTGATTCTCTCCCCCATCTCAACTAGGGGGAATGAGTGAGTGGCTGTGGTGCTTACTTGCCAGCTGGGGTGAAACTACAACATGGATAGACATAAGTCTGGGACAGATATCGAGAAATCATCTAATTTCTAGATGCCTACCCCAACAAATTTAACTTTTCTTAACGCATCCAAAAATATCTCCAGATATTACATGCCAATGCTATAAAATGCATATGCATTATATATATGTATATATAAATAAAATTTCACAATTTTCTGTTTCAGAGATGCCACATGTCTTAAGTGCTATTATGCAATGCCAGAGGAGACAGGCTCAGCTACACTGGGTTCAACACATGATCTAAGCTAAGGACTCACAGTGCAGTACTAAGACAAACGAGAACTAGAAATCACAGAAACTCAGTAAGTTACAGGTTCTGTTTGATGTAACCATTA